>NC_041403.2:141839283-142139283 GCF_900747795.2 Erpetoichthys calabaricus
GAAGCAGCAGTGCTCTGATGCCAGTCTGTTTCTTAGCTGTCACTGTCACTGACACGAGGCCAACACAGAGTCACCCCATAATCTGTGTCTTTGAGGCTGCCACATGACAAGGCAAAGTGCATTCGGAGACAGGGAGCACATGAAGACTACACACAGAGTCTGTTTTGTTCCCAAGTCTCTGAAGTTATAGACTAAGCAATATGTTGCTTGTCCACATTTCTGGGCAAGTTATTATTTTTTTGTGTTTTCCCCAACACCATTTTTCACTATTTTATGACTATTGTGCTGGTTTCAAGTAAAACTGGTGATAATGGTAAAATTTAAAAGATACTACTTTTTAATTTTTTTAACATAATGCTTCTTAGAAGGCAGAATCAATATAATTCTGATTAATCAATACATTTTGTAAGCTGGAACACTGAAGGTCTCAATCACAATCTTCAGATGAAAAAAGTGCTGCTACAGCTAAGGGCAGAGTCAGAGTTTTTACAAGAGAGTCACATCAAAAGTAAGGATCAGTTTAGAGACTAAAGATACTGGGTTGGTCAGATGATATATTCTAACTATGGTAAGAAAACTAGAGGTGTCAAAAATTGTAATTCACAAAACAATTGTATTGGTAGCTCCTGATATAGTGTCTGACTCTGAAGGGGGACATAATATGGTGGCGGTGGCGAATCAGTAGCAATCTAAAGTATGATCTATCTAGCATATACACTTGAATATGGATGACAGAGAATTCATGCTTAAGGTTCTTGGATTATTCCCAGTATGAACAATCATAAGCTCCTAATGGCTGGAGATTTTAATTGTATATTAAATCTAGACATAGCTAGGCCCTTAGCAACTGCAATATCTACAACTGCTCTGGTAATTTCACGGTTTACTAAGAATCCTAATTTCTCTGGCCATGAAGACTTCTATATGCAAACTCAAGGGAATACTCTTTCTTTTTAACAGTACATCACAAATACTGAAGAACAAATTACTGCTTTATTGATAATAAATTACTCCCCTCTGTTAAATCTTACAGATGCTATGCTATTGTCATCTCCTCTTATTTTGGATCTTCGTTTCACAAATTTGTCTCATAAATGGTAACTTAACTCATTAATGCTAGCTGATGAAGATGTTACATACAATTCATATCTTCACAAATTGATATTTTCTTAGAGGCCAATGGTTTCACAGAAATGTCTGAGGAAATAAGCAGACAAATTACTTTGTATATTTCAAGTAAAAATAAATTGCAGACTATAAGAACTGATTTTCAGAACTGATGAGAAATATGCAAGTTAAGTGAATGAGGCAGGCTTTAGGAGATGTCTGCAATTAGAATTTAATCTTTTGACTACAAAAGAAGCAGAACAAGTTATCTTTAAGTCATATCACTGCCATTACGAACATGGAGGAAAGCTTCATTAGACACAAGCAAATACATAACCATGAAGTCTTGGTGTATAATAACAGAGATAAACAACATAAGGGGAAATAAAATCAGGGAGTACAAAGCAACAGTCATTACATTTAAGCATTTCTACCTGTCTTTATAGTCTTCACCGTATAAAGAGGTTCAAGGAGTTTCTTAATGAAATCCAAATACCTCACCTCAATACATTCTGCATAAAGGAACTTCATTAACATTTGAGGCTCTTGGAATAAAAGACCTATAAACTCAGTGCAAAATGGGAAAACAGCTGGCCCAGATGACTGTTGTACTGACTGAAAATGTACTCCACAAGAAGACCAGAAAAAAAAAGCAAGAAAGGGTTTATACTAGAATTCAGAAAGGAATGCATGCAGAGACTTTATATGATGGTGTCAATGATTTTACCTGTCACATTCTCTCTGTGCATCATGGGAAGGATTCTCTCAGCAATGAACATGAAACTATCTCCAAAAGAGTAACAGAAATGATAAACATTTTAGAAAAGTCTGATTGTAAAATAAGGTATACCATTGAATTCCTTGTGTCTAATATACCGCTAAGGAAACAGTCCAAATTAATTTTATCTATTTTAACAGGCAGGAGATGCAAAAAAAGGAATGAAATATGCCACTCATCACAACAATTCAGTGCAATTTTATAGAAAATGTTCAACTAATTGAGCACCATTATTGATAGTGATGTTTAGTGAATTTAGACAAAATTCTATTCTACTAAAAAAACATTAGTTACTGTCGTTCCAAATAGAAATAAAAAAAGTGCTGGAATGTCTAGATATAGTCCAATTTCACTTTTAAATAATGATGCTAAAAGAATAGAGAAAGTGCTTCCCTTTGTAACATCATAAGTTATTACACATAAGATAATACACCTAATCTCCCAGACAATTTGATTTTCAGAGGTCTTTCCATCTTTTCACAAAGAAATTACCCTTGAAAGACTTGAAAAGGAACATTTTTACTGCATTGTGCAAATGTGGGGTCAGGTCCAATATTTCCATATAGATTAAAATGTTCAATACTAATCCATATAAATAATATAAATATAGATTGTGTCAGATTAGAATAAGAAACTAGACAAGGGTGTCAATGGTCTCCAATACTTTATGTAATTACAGTTCATCCCCTAGCTCTCCACATCCAAAAGGAGTTAAAAGGGATCATAGGGGAAGGGCTTGTACAGGAAATATCTCTTTGTGCAAAGATATGATGTTTTATGTTTCAGGTTCATACATTGCAACATTAGAGGAATTGTGATGAGAACAGACCATTCAGCCCAATGAGCTTGTCCATCCTATTCATCTTGATTGTCCAAAAGAACATTAAGTAGAGATCTGAAGGTCCCAAAAGTCCTACTCTTGACAGCACTTTGGCATTCATGTCAGATATGCTAGACAGATTCCATAAGATCTCTGGATTTAAAATGAATTTGAATGGAAATGTGCTTTTTTCACATAACAAACCAAGCTAGATCATTTTGCACTGATTGTATCAGAACAGTTTGATGCATAATTATTATTTTTTAAATGGAAACAAAAATAATTTTAAGCATAATGTTGGTACTATGATAGAAACTACAGAATCAAATGTTAAAAAATGGTGCAGCCTCAAATTTATTATATCCTTCAGAATATATATACAGTCAAACTGAATATCCTTCCAAACCTTCCTGTGTCTTTTTCAAAACACCAATTCGTATTTTAGCACTCCCTAAATTATAACAAATCCTTCTTTATGAAGTAAGACTTAATTGTAATTTTATCTTTTACCTCAAAGTTAAAAGAGTTATGCCTTAAAAAGTCGATTCTACAGAAATCTACAGCTGATGGTCATATGACACTACCTAACTTTCAGTTCGAATACTGGACTGAAAACATTCATACTATAATATTTCAGAAAGTGGTAAAATTCCACCCAACCACAACTGCTTGGTTACCCAAGGGATGGAAATCTTGTTCCGTGTCCTCTGTATCATTTCCTCCGTGCTCCAGTGAACACTAATTACTGTCAGTTTGCCAGCAATCTGGCAGTTCACCATTTATTAGAGATATGGACCAATGTAGGACACATTTTAAAGTAGCTCTTATCTGCTGTGCTCATATATGGTAATCACTTATTACAGCCTTCTTTAACTGATGCAGTATTCAACATATGCTATCATGGCATTTGGACATTTCTAGATTGATAATGTATTTGCATCCTTGGCACTGATATGCCTCAAATTTAATCTTCCTGTGCCTCGCTATTTCACAAATTAGAAACTGCATCAAAAGAAGCCTAGCCATTTCCATATCTTTCACCTCTGTCTGTCCCTGAGGTGATACTGGCTAATGTGAATGACGATCCAGACAGCAACTCTGGAACATATCAACAAATTTCAAGGCAGCCTTCTCCTTAATGATCTTAGGGAATGATAAGAAAGGGATTGTTCAATTGCAATCTCATAAAAGGAATGAAATTCAACAGTTCAGAAAAAAAATATTTCTATTCACTGTGTAAAAAGCATGATGTAATTCAAATAGAAATTATTTAGAGTTCACATATACAGTGGTTTGAAAAAGTATTTGGACCCCTTCACTTCCTGGGTACTTAATGGTTTTGTAGATGTCATTTTAAAATGATAAAGTTGTTGTTTTTGCTGTCAATCTGCACTCAATGACCCATAATGACAAACTGAAGGCATGTTGGCAATTTGATTAAAATCAAAAACTAAAATCTCTCATTTATTTAAGTATTCTGACCCTTTGCTGTGGCACTGATCACATGCTTGATCACATGCTTTCTGATTGATTTAATTACAGTGCCTTATAAAAGTATTCATCTCCATCAGGGTTTCTCTTGTTTCGTCGCGTTAAAATATGGAATTAAAATGTATTTTCAATTGGATGTTATGTACTAGACCTAACAATATAGTGTAATTTGCTGAAGTCGAATGAAAATATAATACCATGTAAATATTATGAACAGTAGGCGGCGCCACTGAACTTCCAAACTCCAGACACATATGACCCAACACAACAATCTTTCTAGTATATATATATATATATATATATATATATATATATATATATATATATATATATATATATATATATATATATATATACTGTATATTTATATATATTGTACATGCCCCAGAGGACTGATGCACGTCCCGGCCAGGATGGAGATGGATTTTTTACCTGGCCGACCTAGACCTATTCTGAAAGGCCCTTACTCTAAAACTCCACTAAATAAAACAACATGAAGACCAAGGAACACTGCAAACAGGTCATAGACAAAGTTATGGATAAGTATAGATCAGAGTTAGGATATCAGAGTTGGGTTATTAAAAAATATCCCAAACTTTGAATATCCCATGGAGCACCATTAAATCCATTTTAACAAAATGGAAAGAAAATGGCACCAATACAGACCTGAGAAGAGAAGGCCCCCCACCAAAACTCACAGACTGGGCAAGAAGGACATTAATCAGAGATGCAACAAAGTCAGGATAACACTGAAGGAGTTGCAAAGATCACTGCAGAGATTAGGAGTATCTGTCCATTGGACCACCTTAGGCTGTACATTCCACAGAGCGGGCTTTATGGAGGAGTTGCCTGAAAAAGCCATTGCTTAAAGAAAAAAACAAGAAAGACATCTGGAATTTGCCCAACAGCATGTGTTGGACTGGCACCACACATGGAAGAAGATTCTCTGGTCAGACTAAAATGAAACATTTTGGCTATCATGTGAAACAACCTGTGTGGTGCAAACCCAACACTTCCTATAACTCTGAGAACTCCATTCCCATATTAAAGCATGTTGGTGGCATCATCATGTTGTGGGAATATTTTTCATTGGCAGTGACAGGAAAACTGGTCAAAACTGAAGGAAAGATGGATGGCACTAAATACTGGGAAATTCTTGAGGGAAAACCTGTTTCAGGCTGCCAGAGATTTAAGACTGAGATAAAGCTAAAGTTACACTGGAGGGGTTTAAAAAGGAATTGAAATGTCTTGAAATGGCCCAGTCAAAGCCCAGACCTCAATCCAATTAGCATGACTTGGAAGATTGCTGGACACCAATGCAACCAATTGAACCTGAAGTAGTTACAGTACTTTTGCCTTGAGGAATGGGGGAAAATCCTGGTAGCTAGATGTGCTAAACTAATAGAGACATTCACAGCTGGAATTGTAGTAAAAGGTCGTTCTACACATTATTAAGCTTGGGGGGCCAATACCTATACACACTCAGGATTTCTGATTTTTTTTGTCTGACTTATTGTTTGTGTCATCACAAATATTTTGCACCTTCAAAGTGGTAAGCATGTTGTATAAGTCAAATGATGCTACTCCCCCCTCCCAACAAAGGGGGACAAATACTTTGGAAAGGCACTCTATCATTGGAATGTGTCTAGACGTTGATTGGAATCCACTTGTGCAATGGAATTGACTGGATATCATTTAGTAAGGCACACACCTGTGGATGAGGTCCCACCATTTGCACTGCATATCAGGACAAAAAACAAGCCATGAAGTCCATGGAATCTCTGTAGACCTCCATAATGAAACTAGTGAGGCATAGAATCAGGGCAAGGATATCAAGCCAATTGTAAAATATTCAGTGTTCCCAGGAGCAGAGTGGCCTCAATAATTGTGAAATGGAAGAAGGGCCTTGGTCAGGAATGTGACTAAAAACCCAAAGGGCATTCTAACAGAGCTTCAGAAGTCCTCTGTGAGAACCTGTTGGAAGGATGGCCATCTCCATTAATTAGTCATTTATGGAAGAGTGGCTACACTGAAGCCACTCTTGAGCAACAGTTTTAAGGAGAAAGATTCTCTGGTCTAACGAGACAACAATGGAACTCATTGTGCAGAAATCCATGCACTGTCTCTGGTGAAGGCCAGGCACTGCTCATTACCATCCTAATACCACAGTGAAGCATGGTGGTGGTAGCATCATGATATGGGGGTGTTTCTCAGTGGCAGGGGCAGAGAGCCTGGTCAATCCTGATATAAAACCAAATACAGAACATTCCTTGATGAAAACCTGCTCCAGAGTGCACCTCAGATTGGAGCAAAAGTTCAGCTTTCAGCAGGACAATACCCTGAAGCAAACAGTGAAGGCAATGTATGGATGCAGTGGCTTTGGGACAGGCCTCTAATTGTTCTTCAGTGGGTCAGCCAAAGCCTTGACTTAAAATCCATATGACATGTGTGGAGAGACCTAAAAATGGCAGTTTACAAACTCACTCCATCCAATTTAATGGAGCTTGAGAGGATTTGCCAGAAATAATGGAATAAATTGCCCAAATCCAGGTGTGCAAAGCTGGTACAGACTTACCCAATAAGACTCAAAGCTGGAGTTGCCACCAAAGGAGCTTCAACAAATTATCGAATTAAGGGCCTAAATACTCATATTTATTTTTGTAAAGTTGTTATAACTATTTTTGTGTGGCATTTTTGTTTATTCACAGAATTTGCTGATTTTTTGGATTTGAGTAGCAGTGGCTATCCAGCTACTAGAGGTAACATCATACATCACAGATTCTTGTCATCAGAGGTCAAGTGTTATAAAGATCAGTCTCTTGAATCCTTTTGATTTTCCGAGTTTGCAGATTTCAAAGGAAAAAGTGCAAAGTTTTTCATTTCTGGGTTTTATTACAAGTTAGGATTATGTTTTGGTTTAGATGCTAGGTCTCCTGTACTTCAGTTTTGAGTTTTTCTTTTCTATAGTAAGGGCTGTATGGTAGGAATAGAAAAACTGATTAATTAATGTTAACCACTGAGCTAATTATCAGAATTGCCTTTGGCAATGCCCAGTAATTAATGAAAAAAAAAAAAAAAGATGTCCCCTAGGATGCCAAATAAATGTAGAACATGTGTAAGAATTTTAACTTCTTTAATTTTAACAAGGTTCATAAATCAATGAAAATCTACATTAAATACTTTCACTTTCTCTTTTGTAGCTCAGATGTGATGATAGACTTTTTTCAACAAATAATCCAAATGCAATTGTCACAGCAAACCAAATAAAACAACTTATTTATAACACAAGGATAACAGAAGATGGATAAATGCAAGTAGATAGATAGATAGATAGATAGATAGATAGATAGATAGATAGATAGATAGATAGATAGATAGATAGATAGATAGATAGATAGATAGATAGATAGATAGATAGATAGATAGATAGATAGATAGATAGATAGATAGATAGAAAGGCTCGTACACAAGTTCAGCACTTTACAAGAGGATTTTATTGTGTGAAATGCTTGTGGAAGGAGTTTCCAACAGTACAATCACAGTTACAGTCACAAGCACAGTAACTCTCTTTTCTCTCTGTCGGCTCACCGGCTTCTCTCCTCCACTCCTTCAGCAAGCGTTGTCCACCTCCTCCTGACTCTGGCTCCTGGAGTTGAGGCAGGCAGCTATTTTATATAAAACCTGTGAGTGCTTCTGGTGTCCCAATGGTTTGGCCACGGAGCACTTCTGGGTTTGACTCACTAGTCTTTTCCGTGCCCCCTGGTGGAACCCACAGAACTCAACAGGGCTGAGGCAGCAAACTACAATTCCCCATGTGCCCTGAAGGAATCTGTGATGGCACCATAACCCAGAGGGGCTGCTGCCTAACTGTTCAGGGGAGACAATGCCCTATGCAAGGTGCTTCCTTTTGTCCTTCCATGCCATGGCTGGGTAAGGTTCTCAATAAAACTCCGGCCGGGATGACAATCCTCCCATGGTGTCTGTCACAATAGATAGATAGATAGATAGATAGATAGATAGATAGATAGATAGATAGATAGATAGATAGATAGATAGATAGATAGATAGATAGATAGATAGATAGATGAAAACATACAATTATGATACCTTAGTATGAACCTTTTCTCTCTTATAGAAAGGCATAAAACTTATGAATTCTGATCATTCAGTTCATGGGGTCAGTATGGATAAGTTCTTTAGCTAGTTATTATGCTTCTGTTGCCCGCACCATAATGTTCATTTGCTCACAGCTGGTCTGAACTGCCCCCTCCCATACATTTTCTGTTTTACATGCCTGTGTGTTGCTGTTCTGAACTTTCCTACTGGATTTAGGAAGAAACTTGTAACACTTAATGACTTATCCTTGACAAAACATTCTACGTTTCAGTTACAGTAATACTAATACTATAATAGATTAGCTAGCTTTATCCTAACTACTAAGTTACAATTAATAGTTCTCAGAAGTTAAGTAGGTATACTCATGGTTTGGCATAGGCAGTGGTTTTTAAATTTCCTATTCCGCTTTCTCCAGCATATATGAAGGAAGTTTAATTATGCTTTTCTTTCTTATTTTAGGAGTTCTTCTTCTTCTTCGCCTTGGTTGCACCTTCTGGTTGTTGCGGGCAGTAGTACAGTTGTCTCTTTGAGGTTTTTACATTCAATATCCTCAGCTTATAGCAAAATTATGTCTGCTGGGCAGCTATTGATCAGTCATCTCCTGTTGTTAGCAAGACAAATGTGTGGTCTTGCATATGGTCTGTTGCTGCTCATTCATTTGCTATTCCTCAGCAAAGTTTGTACAGATGGCACTCTTCTCCTACTCCAGTACAGACAAGTTTTCCACGCTTCCAGTCCAACACATGGTTACTCTTTGAAATAAAAGGGTGCAGACCAGCCTTTGTTGCTGCCACACCCTACAGGTGATGGGTCCTATTATATGGAGCAGAGTTATGGCCAGGCTTAGAGCACTGAGCTTAATAGAGAGAGCACAGTTTTGGGCGTGCAAGGGTTTTCAAAGGAAGGACTGGACATCTTTCCTTTGGTTTCTTCTGTGTACATAAGCCCATCCTTTTGGTTGACAATTGGTGCAAAGTTTTGTATATCAAGGTTGTCAATCATTGAGTTATGGCTCTTTGTTGGTGCATGTATTTAAACTGGTACCACATTGAGACATCTCTGGGATGTTACTTAGTGACTGACCATTTTAACAGTTAAGGAGCAGATGCCCTTTGGAGAGAAAACTGAGACGCTTTAGCTGACATTAAAAGTGTCTGTCAGTGGGCTTTTCAGCCAAGGACTTGTGTTCCAGTCATAGTACAACGGATAATTCCAGTGTGTCCTACATTGCTTAAAACTCATGTTTATGTCCCAGTTCTGCCTACCTTGCAGCACAACAACTTTTTTAGTAACTATATTGTTTGCTATATTTTTTTGATTGGAATGGTGTTTTGTTATTGTAAAAACAATGCAAAGGAAGAAGGTCCACATCTTTAGAGTCCTGGTGCTCCCTTTTTTGCTATATGGTTGTGAGACATGGATGCTATCCAGTGACCTAAGATGAAGACTAGACTCCTTTGGTACTGTGTCTCTTTGGAGAATCCTTGAGAACCACTGGTTTGACTTTGTGTCAAATGAGTAGTTGCTCACAGAGTCCTGAATGAGGCACATTACCTTCATTGTGAGGGAGAGTCAGTTACGACACTACGGCCATGTGGTGCGATTCCCCGAGGGTGATCCAGCTCGTAAGATCCTCATTGTTGGGTACCCAAATGGTTGGACCAGGGAAAGGGGATGCCCATGTAACACATGGCTGTGGCAGATGGAGGGTCATTTCATGCCTGGGGGGGTTTCCAACTGGGATCCTGAGCTGTTTCGTTGTGTGGTGGGTGCGGCAACGCACTTTACCAGTGCATGCTCCCCAACCTAACCTGACCGTGTTTTGTTATTGTGTTTTGTATTTAAAATCAAAAATTGTGCTCAGTACATTTGTCAGATATGTCATAAAACAGGGACCAAAGTCTGTGTGTTAATACAAAATTAAATTAACAACAAATTACCAAAACCTAGTCATTTTTATGAGAGACTGAGCAAATTGTGCTATTCAATAAAGCTTCATAGCTAAAAATGAGAAGACTCGGTCAGCTACTCTTGGAAGGAAAATGCTCCATAAACATGTGGCTGCTTTTGAACAATCCTTATAGAGTGAAATATTTTTTAAAATGGCTATATAGCAACTTACCCCCCACCAAAGAGCAGAAACTCAGCCAAATCACCAGAATGTCCAGAGAGGCCATCTTGACTTGTGCATCCTCAAGGGAGATAACTGTTCTTCATACATTCTCTTGAGGATCGATGCTTCTATGAACTACCCAAGAGATCCTTAGAGAGAAAATCTTAAAACCTTGGGAGGTGCTTTTAGATTAGTAGCGAACAGTCCTGACCCAGTGCCGGATTAACCAATAGGCACATGTAGCATATGCTACGGGCCCCGCAATTTCGGGGGCCCCCAAATGGTGGACCCAATATTTAATGAAAAAATGTAGCATTGAAAAACTGGTCTTTAAAAATATTATCTTTACGTTTTTAAACAAGTAAATTTCTTACACAACAAAATTTTAAGGGCCCAACACATAAATTTCACATAAATATTATAAGATTCTTATTATAATCGAGAGTAAAATAATTATTTAGTCCGGTTTGAACTGTTCAGAATCTAAACTTCAGATGATGCAGACCAAAAGAGCCCCCAAATTTGAAATGTGCTACGGGCCCCCAAAGCTCTTAATCCGGCCCTGTCCTGACCCCATGCCCAAAGGAGGTTGCCTAGATGGTGTATTAGGTTCCGTGAAGGGCTGATATTCGTTTTTTTAACTGGGGTAGGTGGTCAGAAATGTCTGTGAATGATGTGTTAAATTAATAGCTGCGACTCCCTCCTCTTAGAAAGCTTCCACCTCCTGTCTTAATTGAAAGTCTACGAAATGAAATCTCAATAGAATCCATCTTCAAGAGTCAGCCCATTAAACAGTATTTACTCCCTATGATTGAAATCCAAATCAATATTGAATTATTGTATCTTCCTAATATGTGTTCATTTCACGTTTCAAGTTTTTTCTCAGTGTCACCAACAGGCAATGAATTCCCTTTATGTTTAAAATGCATGTTAATTTCTTTGCTTATCTCAAACCATAATTAGTGATAACAAAAACATCCTTGAGTTAAATATAGGGTTTCTAAAAACAAGAAAAGTTGGACATCTTTCTCTTGCATAGAAGCTTCTGTCAAAAGAAAAACAAGTTAAAACTCAAATCATTATGACATCAAACAGTGAAAGCCTTCACAAATTTTAAATGTTTTTGCTTCTTTAAAAATCAAAAAGGATTTAGTGACTTTAAACAGACGTGTAGGCCAACAATCAGCGGGTTTACTAATGCTGTCATGGTGTCTCTGATCAAATATTCAGACAGATGCTTTAAGTGCCGCTCATCAGAACTGAGAAAAAGAAATATGGAAAAGCAGCTTGATGTGTGAAAGGGGTTTTTGAAAAGCATCTCCGGCTTACCTGCTGGCTGCTGTCACTTAATATCTCAGCGTGTCTAAGGTGGTTACAATGAGGAGAGGCCTATATCAAGGTAAAGTTGTGATGTGGTGGGCACATCTAGTACTCCGTCTGTCCAGTAATGTCTTTGTGTAGTTAATGGTTTGAACTCCAAAACTCATATGTCTATGGAACTCAACACACTTCTCGACTGAGTAATGAATACCAGCAGTTAGAGTGTTGGTGGGATCAGCTGTGACCTCAAACCAGTGTGAGACACACAGAAACCAGTGTCTGTAATAACTAAATTCAGAAACCAGTGGGCAAAGACACACTGGGTATAGAAACTATTACTTTGTGTTATAGTAGGCACAAAAAGCCTTGTCCAGGGCTCTAATATTTTCAGAAACTGCTACCCATTGTGACTGTGGGCAAAAAGAAAATCCCTTATTACAGAAGGCATAAAACCATTGTGCAGTGTAACAGCAGGTAGAAAAAACAGTGCTCATTGTTAGAAAGGACAAATCAACAGTGTCCAGTGTCGTTCATGTACAGAAAGCAGTGCCCACTTCTACAGTAGGCACAGAAACCAGTGTCCAGTCCTATAGTAGGCACAGGAACTTGGGACCAGTCCTATAATAGGAACAGGAACCAGTGCCCAGTCCTATAGTAGGCACAGGAACTTGGGACCAGTCCTATAATAGGAACAGGAACCAGTGCCCAGTCCTGCAGTAGGCATAGTAAACAGTGTCCAGTCATGGAGTTGGAACAGAAACCAGTGGCCAATCATATAGAAGGCACAGAAACCAGTGGCCAGTCCTATAAAATGCACCAGTGCCTTGCCTTTAGCAGGTCTGCTTTGAAGGGGTTCTGCAAATGAATCATTTAGAGCGTAAGCGATCTTGTTGAGAGGCTCTAGAGGTCTATTACAACAGTCCAATCTACACACAAAGAATGTCTTCCAGTTAAGAACCCATCCATGTGTAGCTGTCTTACACACACTGTCCATATCATCTGATTCAATATTAAGTCTGGCAGGAGAACAGACCTCTGAAGATGTCCTCATGGCTACTGCCAGAACTGGAACTTAATCTTAGATAATCTCATGAAAGGCCTGACGAGGATTAAGAGCCTTGCTGTGCACATGTGTAGTCTTATCTCGTTCATTTCTCATCTGTTTCTTGCTCATATTCTTGAGCTTGAGTGATCTTTACTTGTGTGAAGTCCTCTTGACCACTAAAAAGGCTGGCATTCCAATATGAATCTCTCAGTAAAGTGATTTGTTGTATTGTGAACTATAAAAGATGCTATATACCCCGAAGTGTGATTAATTCATCGTTTTATTGATTATAAAACATCCGTGAAGGACACTTGGAATGTTGGGATCTCTGTAATGAAGGATTTGCACTGGATTTAGAAAGTATTAAGAACCTTTTTTTCACATTATATGATGTTTAGGCTTTATGTTAAAATCATTTAAATTCATTTTCTCCCACATCCAGCATCTCAGTACCCCAGAATGACAAAGGAAAAACAGGAATGTAGAAACTTTTGCAAATGTATTAAAAATAAAATACTAAAACATCACATTGACACAAGTGTTCAGATCCTTTCCTATGACACTTGAAATTTGACTGAGGTGCATCTCATTCTGTTGACCATCATTGAGATGCTTCTGCGCTTTGTTTGAAGTGTTTAATTCAATTGATTGGACATGACTAGGAAAGGCACACACTTTCTATATTAGGTCCACAGCTGACCATCTATATCACAGCAAAAACCAAGATATGAGGTCAAAGGAAATGCCTGCAGAGCTTAGGGACAGGATTGTGTTGAGGCACAGATTTGGGGAAGGCTACAAAAAACTCTGCTGCATTGAAGGTTCCCAAGAATATACAGTACACTGCAAAAGTTTTAGGCAGGTGTGAAAAAATGCTGTAAACAAAGAATGCTTTCAGAAATATAAATAATGATTGTTTATTGTTATCAATTTACAAAATGCAATGTGAGCGAACAAAAGAAAAATCTAAATCAATATTTGGTGTTACTATCTTTTGCCTTCAAACCAGCATCAATTCTTATAGGTACACTTGCACAAAGTCAGGGATTTTGTAGGATTCTAGTCAGGTGTCTGATCAACCAATTATACCAAACAGGTACTAATGATCATCAATGTGACACGTAGGTTGAAACACAGTCATTAATTGAAACAGAAACAGCTGCGTAGGAGGCTTGAAACTGGGTGAGAAACAGCCAAACTCTGCTACCAAGGTGAGGTTGTGGAAGACAGTTTCATGTCATGACAAGATTGAGCACAGCAACAAGACACAAGGTAGTTATACTGCATCAGCAAGGTCTCTCCCAGACAAAGATTTCAAAGCAGACTGGGGTTTCAAGATGTGCTGTTCAAGCTCTTTTGAAGAAGCACAAAGAAATGGGCAACGTTGAAGATCGTAGACGCAGTGGTCGGCCAAGGAAACTTAGTGCAGCAGATGAAAGACACATCAAGCTTATTACCCTTCAAAATCGGAAGATGTCCAGCAGTGCCATCAGCTCAGAACTGGCAGAAACCAGTGGGACCCAGGTACACCCATCTACTGTCCGGAGAAGTCTGGCCAGAAGTGGTCTTCATGGAAGAGTTGCAGCCAAAAAGCCATACCTCTGACGTGGAAACAAGTCCAAGCGACTCAAGTATGCACAAAAACATAGGAACTGGGGTGCAGAAAAATGGCAGCAGGTGCTCTGGACTGATGAGTCAAAATTTGAAATATTTGGCTGTAGCAGAAGGCAGTTTGTTCGTCGAAGGGCTGGAGAGCGGTACAATAATGAGTGTCTGCAAGCAACAGTGAAGCATGGTGGAGGTTCCTTGAACGTTTGGGGTTGCATTTCTGCAAATGGAGTTGGAGATTTGGTCAGGATTAATGGTGTTCTCAATGCTGAGAAATACAGGTAGATACTTATCCATCATGCAATACCATCAGGGAGGCGTATGATTGGCCCCAAATTTATTCTGCAGCAGGACAATGACCCCAAACATACAGCCAAAGTAATTAAGAACTATCTTCAGCGTAAAGAAGAACAAGAAGTCCTGGAAGTGATGGTATGGCCCCCACAGAGCCCTGATCTCAACATCATTGATTGTGTCTGGGATTACATGAAGAGACAGAAGGATGTGAGGAAGCTTACATCTACAGAAGATCTGTGGTTAGTTCTCCAAGATGTTTGGAACAACCTACCAGCCGAGTTCCTTCAAAAACTGTGTGTAAGTGTACCTAGAAAAATTAATTTTGTTTTGAAGGCAAAGGGTGGTCACACCAAATATTGATTTGATTTAGATTTCTCTTTTGTTCATTCACCTCATTTTGTTGATTGATGAAAATAAATGATTAACACTTTCATTTTTGAAAGCATTCTTTGTTTACAGCATTTTTTCACACCTGCCTGAAACTTTTGCACAGTACTGTATTTGTATCCATAATTCTTAAATGGCAGAAGTTTTGAGCAACCACGACTCTTACTGAACCTGGCCACCTGGCCAAACTGACCACTTATAGCAAAAGGGCCATTGTAGGAGAGGTGACCAAGAACCTGATGGTCACTCTGGCTGAGGTCTAGAAAACATGTGTGAAGATGGAAGAAACTTCCAGAAGGACAACCAACTCTCCACCAATCTGGGCTTGATGACAGAGCAGCCAGACAGAAGCCGTTCCTCAGTAGGAGACACATTTAAAGCCTACTTGGAGTCTGCATTTGATTCTCTTTTCTAATGAAATCATGAATGAACTTTTTGATCTCAGTTCTAAGCGTCATGTCTGTAGGAGGCCAGGCACTGCTCACCATCTATGCAATACCATTCTAATGGTGAATTGTGGTGGTGATATCACCATGCTCTGGGGTTGTCTTTCAGTGACAAAGACTGCAAGACTAGTGAGGGCTGAAGGAAGGCCGAACAGAACAAAGTACAGAGGTATCCTTACTGAAAATCTGCTCCACAGTGCTTTGCACCTCAGAGTGGGCCAAAGGTTTACTTTCCAACAGGACAATGACACTAAGACAAAACAAAGACAACACACAAATGGCTTAGGGACAACTCTGAGAAGGTCCTTGAGTGGCCCAGTCAGAGCCAGGACTTGAATCCAATTGAACATCTCTGTAGAAACCTGAAGTTAGCTGTCTACCAATGGGTCTCCATCCAAACTGATAGAACTTTAGAGGTTTGCAGAGATGAATGGAAGAAAATCCTTAAATCCAGGTGTTGTGGAGCTTGTTGCGCCAGACCCAAGAACATGCCAGGCTGGAATTGCTGCCAGTATTGCTTCAGATAAGTACTGACTAAAGGGTCTGAATATGTCAATGAAATAAAGGTAAACAAGAGGTTGTAAGTTTAATGAAAATAACTTTATTTTATTTAGTGTCTTATATATTGAACACAATTCCAATTTGTTTTCCAACTATGAAATGTAGTATAGTTGACATTTACTTTTCTATAATCAGAGTACAAGATCACACTGTAAGTCAAAAGTGAGACCTGATCCACCAGCCCTGTGGTTTGAAGTCCTTAGGCCTTAGCCACTAGATCCATTTGTGCCTTTCTCAACTTTACTAAATCCCATTTAGACTCGTGTCAGGGTTGAAGCCTATCCTGATAACACTGGACACAAAGAAGTAACTAATCTCAGAAAAACGTCATTCTAAAACTGTGACTGGGACCTGGGGCAGCAAAGCGGCATCATGGCAGCCATTTGCTGATGTTTCTCTTCAGTAACAAAATCCAACCTCAGAAGAAGCCAAGTCTAATAGTGATAAGTGAACTCTGTGTGGTATGCTTCACTGGGAGTTTGACGAAATGTTTAAGAACTTCT
Source organism: Erpetoichthys calabaricus (assembly GCF_900747795.2). Classification (NCBI taxonomy): domain Eukaryota; kingdom Metazoa; phylum Chordata; class Cladistia; order Polypteriformes; family Polypteridae; genus Erpetoichthys; species Erpetoichthys calabaricus. The sequence continues at coordinate 141,855,876 of NC_041403.2, forward strand.
CAAAACTCTGCAAAATGCATTGAAGTCAAAGGAGAAGTTAGAAATTGAACTGCTTTGAGTAGATTATAATGGTGCAGTGGTCTTTTATATCATTGCACTCACAGCGTTCCAATCTTGGGGCACATATTGCAGTGCCACGAAGTGGCGACATTGAACTGGCTCGTTACATTCTTTGAAGTTGCAGCTCCGGGTGCAGCTGGAACATCCGTTTTTTCCAATCAATCTATGCAAATGCTTCACACTTTTTTTATTCCACCAAGAAGAAAGAAACAGCTTGTAAACAGTGATGAATCTTTCATTATTATTATTATTATGTAACGGCTGACACAATCGTCCGAACCAGCAACTACACCACCAAAACATAAGGCAACCTAAGGGAACGTTAAACTAGACAAGCCGTACTTTTTCCAAATCACTTCCCCAATCAACAATCAAAATAAGCAAAAAGGCAAACAATATGTAAAATGATAAAGTGAATATATATTAATGGAAAGAAGTGAAACAAACTCAAACCCCCTCCACCCCAACATAACATGCACAACCCCAAAAATGAACGGCAGAATCTTAATACATAATTCGCCAGTCTCCTCACTCACTCACTCACTCACTCACTCACTCACTCACTCACTCACGTCCTTCCGAAGCCGAATGCGCAGTCGCCTTCAGCGCAGCTGCCCGAAAAACCTTACGAGACCGACATCGCGGCAGGTGGCGGATTTATGGCCGCGAAAATTCAAAGAGAAAGGCGACTTCGACCGACATCCAACTCCAACGTCGCGGGAGGTGGCGGATTTACGGCCACAAAAATTCAAAGAGAAAGGCGACTTTGATTAAATAAAGCTCTAGAGGCCTGAAAGGTGATTTTGACTACAGCTCAAGGCCTAATTACGCATTCATTCAATACACCTATATCAGGTTTGTGGTGCTTATACTTATTATATATTATACTATTCCACTCGTGACCGTTTCATCTTACGTTGTCGAAACAGGCTCTTTGTCTAGTGTTATAATAAAAGGTGCAGCAATAAATATACAATACAAAACCTCCCTTGTTCCTACACTAAACATGAACCAGATATCACACACGGAAAACACGAAACACACATGAAAGTCCAAAAGATTAAACTGAAGTTGATTAACGGAAGTGAACTTTTCAGTTTGGAATTGTCCTACGTTACATATCACACAGATGTAATGGTTGTTTGCTCCTTCCAGAAAAGACAAAAAACAGCCTCACTGTGGTCTCCTCAGCGTGTCGGTATGATCCTGAACCCCAGGTTTGGTGTCATGATGGTGAAGCAGTTGAATGTTTGGCATCGAAAGCAGAAGCATTAAAAGGATGTAAATTCTGAATTTTTTTTGGTTTCGTGAAGTGTCCGGGCTGTAACTGATCCTCCTTTTGTTTATATAGCAATGGCCCAGATAGAATTGATGTGATTGACAGGGACAATTACCTCGAGGGGTCACGGCTCTACAGCATTCCCCTTCTCCGCCTTGTTTCCAGAGAGAAAACATTTAAACAGGCACACAATAGACTATATAAACAGGACAACGCTATAAATGATGCGACTCACCACAGAACACATTTAAGACGTCCCCATTCATGTAACACCGCTACAATTTAATGGGGTCTCGTTCTGACACAAAGCTCCTTTAAGGCTTGTTTTGAGATTATAGTTGGACACATGGCTACTTATACTTTCAAATTAGCCATGCAGTGCTGCCTGCCAGCTTTCAGGGATCAGCATTATATATCTGGTGGCAGTTCTCATTCTGATTAGCTAATCTACTCCTCAAATGAAAATACTGCAAGTTTTTTTTTATTCATTCAAGATGGAAATCCAGCTGGAGTACTGATTGGGTTGTGACATCATGTGTGTGTGAAGCAGATCAGCAAAGATCTTACAATATGCTTGTGTGAAAGTCTTGCATATGACTGCAACAACCCTGTGATGTCATTGCTGGCCTTACAAAGCATTATGGGGTGCTGGGAAAAAAGTCAGCAACAAGGAGTATGTATACAATACATACAAGGAGAATTTTCAGGAAAATATTCAACAACATCAGTGACAAACACGGCATATTCGCTATGAAAAACACTTTGGTGAATTTCGCTAAACAACACTAACGTCTAGGCTGGTTCACTCCATGAAAAGCTCAGGAGACTTTGGAGGTTTAAGCTTATTGCTGACTTTTACTACTCAATGAACATGGGCTTTATTTCCATGCTGGCTACTGTTGGAGTGAAGTTTGCATGTTCTCCTCTAGTCCATGAGACATTTCTCTGATTTCTTTCCATATCCTAAATATCCACATCTTATTTGGTTCCTTTGTGACTCTTGCAGCTGCATATGTGGATGCGTTCATAGTTGCTGACATGACATCCATGACTCATTTGTGCTTTGCTACAACACTACTGGGAAAGTCTTTAGATCCCTGTGTCCTGTAATACAAGAAAGTATTCAGAAATTGATTGAATGGAGTGAGTCCAGTGGGACTCTGCCTCTCAGGTAACATGGACTTTTATCATTGAACTTATACATTTAGTAGTCATTAAAACATGGATCATTTTTAAAGAGTACATGGGATGCATTTTATCCATGCATCTATTTTTAAATCAGATCATTGTCACTGGGGACACAGGACCCAAATCTGGAAAGGACAGATGTGCTGGTTAATCCAGAATCAGAATATCTATCCATTTCCTACTCTACTAAATCCAGATCCAGTTAGCCCCTTCACAAAGCACACCTGCTCACAATGGGGAGATTAAACTGAGTTGAACACCTTGTGGGAGGAAAGCCTACCTATGCCATAGACACAGTTGAACCCCAAAGTGTGGAGCCATAAAGTGCTAACCCTTCTACTTCTATACATGACATTTTGGTTATGTCCCATCCTATCTTAGTCGCAGTACCTCCGTTATGCCTGAAACATTCTTCTTGTATGTTCTGTATAATTTCTAAAGATTTAGTGAGTCATTTTCTTGGCCTTTAAATTGGGGTCTGAATTTAAAAGTGCTGCATACAAGCTGTGCTCGACTGAACAATCTGTTCTCATTAAAACATGTTATTCTGTTCTTCTTGCCCTTATAATCTTCTTAGAATCAGTTTGGTTTCTTGGAACCCACTACCTACCCTGCCTTGGTCAGACATGCAGCATATGACTGTTATCAAGGCTTTGCACTTTAAGTTAAAGAGCCTAAGAGTAAAAAATGTATGGCAACATCTCCTGAGTAAATAAGAGATATCCTGGATAAATAATTCACTTAAGTTAATTACTGCTCTCTCATTGGTAAAGCTTGCATTTCAAGTGCAGTCAAATCCTTTATTCTATTAATTTAGCTGTGAAATGTTGACCCTGCCACTCTTAGATTTAGTTAGTGTTCCCAGGTGGATTTGCTGTAATTTTCGTAACGTCCTGCACAAAATGTAACAGAAAGCAACAAATTCAAAATGCACCTGCTGGTCATGGCTTGAACCAAATGCATTTCTAGATGAGGCAGACACTAACAGAGTCCTAAATGGAAGCAGTTACCAACCACACTTCACGCCTATACACTGAATATAGGCATTGACTATAGTTATCTGTAAAGAGCACTATGCAAAACTACACCAAATTGAATTGTTCTACTCCAATCTGCGTCAGTGTAGCCCTTTATTCCAGCACTGAGGTGTTTGCTCTTTAGGAGCTAGTTTATTTATATAGCCTCCCCTGTCTGACCACAGAAAGTAACGTGAATGAAAACAAACCCTTGTGGACTTTACAATTAGACTTCTGTTAATTTTATTTCTCCTGGTCTGGTGCTGTGGTTTGCTAGATACTGTTCACCATCTACTGAGCTCTTGTTGAGACTCTATTGTTGCTGTTAAGTGCTTGGAGAATCAAGTCTTATACAAATTTCCTTTCTTTATTCTGTTACAAATCCTAAACTCTCTCCATGCAACTCATAGTGAACTTTAGTTCAGCTTTATTGTGCCATCTCCCAGCAACTCTCTGGTTACGTTTGTGTGCAAGAGGCCCAGTCAGCAATAATGCTCAGAAGACCTGTCCCTTCCTTATATTGTTGGTTCCTGACATTCCACCCTTCAACTTCGTAGGCATCATCAGCCTTCCTTTTTACTTTATTAGTCCATATTTAACCACAACCCCAACCAGATAGAGTTTGAGAGGTCTGTTTTTACTGTTAAGTGCATCCAGTACATTGTATTGACATGAATTATTTCTATTAAAGTGTATAGATAGATAGATAGATAGATAGATAGATAGATAGATAGATAGATAGATAGATAGATAGATAGATAGATAGATAGATAGATAGATAGATAGATAGATAGATAGATAGATAGATAGTGTGAGACATGTCCAGACACCACCAGTTGGAGACCACATCTTTATACGAAATGCACGTTTATTCACAGTCCTCCTTAAAACACAACACTTTCCCGCACAGCACACTGTGCTCCTTCCACCAATCACCTTAAACTCGGGCCTCTCTCTCACTGTCCGTGGGCCGCCTTTCTTCTCTACACGGGAGCTTCGTCCTGCTCCCACTCCCAACTCCAGCTCACTGATTGGAGGGAGGCGGCCCCCTTTATTCTCACCCGGATGAGCTCCAGGTGCTCTGCCTGACTACATTTCCTGGTGTGGCGGAAGTGTCAGGAGAGCACCCAGAAGCACTCCGGGTGTCCCTGGAAGGATCATCGTCCATGTTCCCGGGTGTGGTGGAAGTAGACGTTTCCCGGGCTTCATGAGGCTCGGGGTGCCCCCTGGCGTTGGGCACGGGCCCCAACGGGCTTGAGCCTCCTTGCTCCCCTTCCATGGCGCTCTCCTGATCCAGGGAGGTTGCCCCCTTGTGGCCTGTTAGGACGAATACGCCACCTCCCGGTCCTTTCAGGCGTCCTGGCCAGGTCTGTCCCCCAGCCTTCTGCGACGATAGATAGATAGATAGATAGATAGATAGATAGATAGATAGATAGATAGATAGATAGATAGATAGATAGATAGATAGATAGATAGATAGATAGATAGATAGATAGATAGATAGATAGATAGATAGATAGATAGATAGATAGATAGATAGATACTTTATTAATCCCCAAGAAGAAATTCACATTTGTGTTCTCTAGGAAAGGCACTGTATAGAGTAAACTGTGACTTAGATACTATAACAAAAGACAATGAGAGATCATAAAGGTTTGGGGCACCCAAGGTGATCCCCGTATTATTATTGAACAAAATCACAAAAGTGATTTAACATTCGTTGGTGAAACATCTTTCCAGACTGACTCAAGATGGTAGAGGTGGTGGTTATCAAGCAGGAAGAGGAATGTTCATGCAACTGCAAACCAGAAATGACTTTGGAGGTCTTTGAGCTGTCAGTCTTCTGACCTGTGGCTAGAGGAAGATGAGAGGCATTAAAAGACAGTGCCACCCCTTGACCTGGGGTGGAATTTCTTTTCCATGAGCCCTGAAGTTGTCTCCCATGTGTACGTATGTGACAATACATATAATAAAAGAAAAGTGGAAAAAGTGGATATCTAGTAAAACCAAATGTCTAAGAAGTACAAGTTCGTTATGTGACCTTGAGCAAATTACCATACTAAGCTTGGAATTTTACTGGAAGGCACTTTGTAATCTAAAACGTAGGAGAGCCATGTTGGTACAGTGTTGTTGCCTCACACTCCACTATCTTCAAAGCTGGCCACTGGATCTTCTCCTGTGTAGAATTTTCTGCATAATGATTTCCTCTGGTACCCCTGAGATGTGAGTATATTCTGTTAACAGAGTCACTAAATTGCTCCTTAATGAAGTGGTACAGGAGGTGTGCATGAGTATGGCCTATGAAAGCCTGGCATCAGGTCTAAGGTTCATTCCAGCTTTATGCCCAGTGCTGGGCAGATCCTGGCTCTCAGCAACCTTGCAAAGAAGAAACTGTATTCACAAAATAAGATGGCTGGATGACAGCCATGATGAAGGACAGAAGCAGATTGCCATTTGTCGGATTCCTGACCTTATTAGTTCTCTGCATCACCTTTAAGTTGTACAGATGTCACACATTATCAGGTTTCTGACAGTCATTTTTGTTTGTTTGCCCTCCAGACTTGGCTTTAACATTATTAATTTAGACGTTAAGTCTTGTCTGATTCTTTAAACCTCTTTGTTCTCCTCGTCTCCTTTATAAATATGTGTGTTTTCAGATTTTCTTCACATCTATCCTGAGCTCATGTACATTTTTACTGTACGCTAAATGCTTCTCAGCCTCAGGATGTCTCATTCTATTAATGGCCTGGCTTTGCCCGTCCATGGCTGCTTGCTAACTGTGTTTTTAAGTGATTTATTCACAGAGAGGCCACATCAATAAATAAAAGGTTTTAATCAGAACTGTCCCACGGACATGAGCTGTAAGTCCAAATAGGCTCCATAAGAAGGCAATGACACGGATCATTATTGACTATGACTGATATATCAGCCGTACGGTGCAGATTACTGATTATCTGACAAAGCCATTTACACTGCAGGTCCAAGGAGACCCCGGGGTGTTTGTGAATGGACCCTTCACTCTGTGAAAGTTCTTTATTCATGTAGAGCATACTTTGACAGAATCTGTAGGATGCACATTCACACATTTATTTTATCACAGTGGTTTTCAAAGTGTGGTCCACAAATTGGCACTCATCTTATTTGTATAAAGTGACGTTTTAATCACTCAGACACATTCATCCAGTATGTAATTATGTGGTTTTAAAACTTGAACTACTACTGCTGTCACTCTCATAAAGTCTTCACTCACCAGCTTATGTCATAGCCTGAGTAACATCATGTTGAGCCAACTTTGTTACTTCTTCAAAAGCACTGAAGTTTCTTTAGGTATTATGTATGAGTATGGTATTCATATTGAAGCTTTCTTACTTCGCCATAAAATATTTTAAGAAGCACTAAGAGAGAAGGCAGGGACAGCACTGAGAGATGGCAGGCCGGCCCGTCTCTATGAGGCTTCTCTTCAGCTGCAAAATCTCCTATTTTTTAAATTTTTATAGTGGCCATTTTATATTCTTTTAACATAGTTTTATGGTGCTATTCTGCCACTCAAAGGAAAAGGCAGATATATTTTTTGAATGAAAGATCAAGAGATGAAACATGGTCAAAAGCCAGGCCAAGACTGAAACCATAAAGTCAATAATCCCAAAATATTAAACCAAAATTAGTCAGGAAAACGCATGCAGAGAAGCGTCAACAAGGACAAACATGCTGAATTTTTTTCAACTAGAAAAAATGTTATTATGTGTAAAAGAAAAATGCAAATACCAAAATGTCAAATTAGAAAAGTTATGCCTAGTGTCCACGGTTGTACTCATGCAGATTTAGTACACATCCTTCTTATGATGTGGTTTGAAAAAGTCACCGATGCACAGCCTGACATCACAATCAAGACAGTAGATTTGTGGTTTTTTTGCCCACTTTTCTTAGAATATTTTTTCTTTTGCTTACACATGAAACAGTAGAATGTCAGTACCTGATCCACATGCTCGATGCACCCCTTGTATTTTTGTAGGTTATTACAGAGCAAGACTTAGTGACTCCCGCATTTCCCCTGATGTGAGCATTGACAATTGCTTCTTTGTGAACAGCGCTTAGAGAGCTAATGTCTTGTCCTTCCACTTGATCTCAGTCAATTTTTTCCCTTTTGCCACATCAATACTGCATCCCTCTGAAGCTTCACGGGACAGATTAACCAGGCATATCATGGCAGTTCAGTCGTCCAGTGCCGTATGCATCGGTTATCATATTATGCATTGTGTGAACATCTGAAGACCAATTCACATTGATATCACTAGCACTTAATTCAACTACTGGTTCAGTTTCACTTTGTTGATTTACAGCTTTCCATTTACACGCCATTGTGTGTTTTTGTTGAAGGCCCCGCCCCACTCATGAATATTGATGAGTTACTAAGCAGTGAGCAAACACATAAAACTATTCATGCTTTTTTGGCAGAATGATGTTATTTTATCCACTAGCTGGAAGCACCTCACTGTCTTGAGTGTTATTTGGGCTTAACACTTATGTTAGTTAATATTTAATATTTTGATAACTGTTTGTAAATTGTCATTTAAGAAAGAAGCAGCTTTCTGAAAATAAGCCACTGTAATTTCTTCCCCTGAAATTTTTAGGAATGCCATTACTTTACTGTTTGGAAGTGTAATTTATGGCAGGGGGGCTGGGAGCATGCATCAAACCAGTTTGGCAAAGGTGCCTCTCTCTGTGCAGGACATTCTATAAGCCATCCCCCCATTAAGATAGCTTAGAATGGAAGACAGGTTTGAAAAAAAAAAAACATTTGATCTGAAGTATGACTATTTAGGATTGGTCTTGACTATTCTGTACCCTGACTCCTCATTGGTCCAGGATTTGACGTTAGTCACTCTGCCTTTCTAGCTCTCTCTTGCCATCTTTCCATGAAGAGAAGGCTACCTCTCTCAGTGGCCATATTCAGACAGACACATTGTCTGCTTCTGACACTCCATTCAAAAGCCGTGTGGTAGCAAAGACCATCCCAGACTGAACACAAGACAGAGAGACACCTGGACAGAAGATGAACTGCTACTTATTGCAGGTTGTAATGGTATTTTTTTGTCTTATTCATTTTACTTAATTTATTCTTTTGGATATGTTTCCTATAATACATATTTAATAAAATGTGAAGTTCCTTCTCCTGCATGTCTGTTTGCTCTATCTAATTGTCTGAGCTTGTAGATGTAAACAGGGAGCAGGAGGAAGTGCAGAACTACAGTACCTGACCGTGTGGAAACAGAATGGGATTTAAGGCATTTTGTTAAGGTCTACATGACAAAGCATATAAAAGGTAACATAGAGTCACCCAAGACCCTGTCACGAGAAAACAACACTTTACATCGGATCATAACAACTTAGCTTGAGAGACATTCGGGCTTAACTAGTTTTATACAGAATTGCAAGCCAGAGAGACACTAAGGATTAAATCATATCTGAAATCTCAGACAATCAGGAATTTTGCGACACTGACCTTCATACCTTGGTATAATCTTAACACACCCATTACTTGTATTATCTAACGGTACCAAAATAGTTAACAGATTAGAAATCTTTAGCACACACAAATTTTGTTTTGATTTGTTAAATTTGACTTGGCTGTATGGAATGTTAACTATTTCTAATTAAAATCAATAAAAATATAAAACAGTGCACACATATATCTCTGAAGACAAGCTTCTTATTTATAAACTAGCAGTGTAAGCCCGTGCTGTAAAAAGCCCGGAGTCCTAGAAACTATTGAAATCGTCAGAAAAAAAATTTAAATGTACAGATGTCAGGTAATTGAAAGGAACAACTCTAGGCATCTCTTTCCTAGGAGGATTCGTTTTTCCGACGTGCTCGCCTCGCTTGTAAAGTAAAAGGGATACCATTTTGCCAGTGTTAGCAGCTAAGCGACTTTGTCTTTCTTTGGAGATTTTGTTTTACTGACGTGCTCGCCCCACTTGTGTTATTAGCAGCTAAGCGAGTTTCCTGTTTACTTGGAGGCGGAACCCTTACCCTGACTCCACCTCTCATTTCCGGGCCGGACAGACACACACACTTCCATGCAAAGACATTTATATATAAGACTAGCTATGTTAACCATCAAACACAGTTAATAGTAGTAATAATACATTTTAAAATATTTGATACTGATATCCTGCGGTGGGTTGGCACCCTGCCCGGGATTGGTTCCCTGCCTTGTGCCCTGTGTTGGCTGGGATTGGCTCCAGCAGACCCCCGTGACCCTGTGTTCGGATTCAGTGGGTTGGAAAATGGATGGATGGATGATACTGATATCTCTTGCCTTACGTAAACCATCAGCATTCCTCCTATGCCTTTCTTTCGTATCCTTGTGTATCTCAAGCTCTGTTACTTGGTGCATCCTCTCTCAATCGCATTCCTGTCAACCTTGCTAGTCAGAGTCTATCATTTTGAGGTGCCTTGCTTACCTCTGGTCCGCTTTTTGACTACCACCAGTGTTGCATGTGGCCCCTGATTACCAGCTGTGAAAACATCACTCACATTCTTGTAAATACAGTGGAACCTCAGTTCATGACCATAATTCGTTCCAAAACTCTGGTCGTAAACTGATTTGGTCATGAACCGAAGCAATTTCCCCCATAGGATTGTATGTAAATACAATTAATCCATTCCAGACCATACGAACTGTATGTAAATATATATTTTTTTTAAGTTTTTAAGCACAAATATAGTTAATTAAACCATAGAATGCACAGTGTAATAGTAACCTAAATGTAAAAACATTGAATAACACTGAGAAAACCTTGAAAAACAGAGAAAACTAACACTGCAATAGTTTGAAGTATAGCGCTACCAACCGCTGGCTAAAAACCCTTTTTTTTAATGAGTTTTAAGCACAGGGAAACAAATGAACATTTGAAAAAATCCGTAATTTAATAAACCACCAAGAAAAGTAACATTGCAACAATGCACGCTACGAACCGATCGCTGTAAACAGAAGTGAAAACAAAATCAAGCCCAGTGCATTCTTTAACTGCCTTCCTACCTTATGCGTCCAGCCCCCTCTCTCTCGTGCTGCCTGTGTGTGTGCGTCTGTCTCTCTCTTGCGTTGCCTGTGTGTGTGTGTGTGTGTGTGTGTGTGTGTGTGTGTGTGTGTGTGTGTGGTGCTCTCTCTCTCTCTCTCTCTTGCTCACTGCACAGGAAATGCACAGGGAGAGACTGAGCATGTACAAACCGAAAGGGAAACTGGCTTGTTCGTATACCGAGTGTGTGGTCGTGAACCGAGGAAAAAGTTTGGCGAACTTTTTGGTCATAAACCGATTTGTACGTGTACCGAGACGTTCGTGAACCAAGGTTCCACTGTACCTTCTGTCTTAGAAGGTGACTCTCAGCATTCCTCCTACACCTTTCTTCGATATCCTTGTGCGTCTCAACCTCTCTTGCCAAGTGAGTGCTTTCTCTCTCAGTCACATTCTTTTAAAGCCAGCTTGCCAGACTCCATCATTATGAGAGGCTTTGCTCACTTCTTGTCCACTTTCTGACTAACACAAGTGGTATATGGGCCCTTATTACTGCTGTGAAAACATTATTCATATTCTTGTGAATATTTCCTGTCTTTGAAGGCAACTGTTAAGGTTCATCCTATGCCCTTCCTCAGTATTCTCATGCATCTCAACCTCTCTTGTTTGGGGCATGCACTGCCATTTGACTGAGCATCCAATGCAAAACTGACCAATCACGTTTCTTGGACACAGACACAAACACTAGTGTTTTATTATACATTGGAGTCTTAAAAAATAAAGTGTATTTAAATATGATTATCACTGTTCCCTTGCTACCTGTTCTGGGTACAAATGTTACAGAATATATTAGCTAAACAGGCAGTTTAACTACCTAGTTAGGGTAGTTGGGAGCATGAGCTGACACCCACCACATTATGAACCATCTGGATTGGGACCCGAGTGCAGCATACACTGGAATAGGGTGAGTTTTTGTATGTTGGCTGGAGTTCCACTCCTGCCCCCAACCCCCAGATTTTCCCTGTAAGTTGAAAGACCTGCTTGCAGGGCTGGATACAGCTTAACATCAATGATGAGACAACAACAATTATAATGTTTTGGGGAATCCGCCCCGTATATTGTCAGTAGCACAACAATCAAAAAAAGAGTAATCATTAGAGACTGAGCCCAATGTTACTAATTTGGTGTTCTTGGGCTTCATAGAAGTCCAGCAGGAAGAGGCGGGACATGGGCGTAAGTGAGTATGGCAGAAGGGCCAAGTCTAGTGTTGGAAGTAGGTGGGTCTTTAATTGTTCTTTTCTTCTGAAGGTCTATGGAAGAGGGAGAAAAGGCATTACAGTGAACCCTTGTTTATCACGGTTAATCCATTCCAGACTCTACTGCGATAAATGAATTTTCACGAAGTACGATTCTTTATTTATAAATCAAATATTTTCGCAGTTAGAGTATAGAAAACCTGTTTACGACCTTCTAAATACGTTTTTTAACATTATTAGAGCCTTCTAGACATGAAATAACACCCTTTAGTCACCATTACACTCGTATTACCCAATATATTAGACAAAATAAGAGAAAATAAGACATATTAGACATTACAAATATCATATTATTATTATTGTACTGTACATTTAATTACACACACACACAGTTCTTACACACAACCACTAACCTATGAAGGCACAACCTCAGTAGGAGAGTCTTCAGGTGGTGCAGTATCTTCAGCAGGTGTGTCGTTGTCTTCTTCCGCTCAAGGAGTACTAGGAGTAGGCAGTGGGTGTCCGGGAGCGCTGCTGAAGAACATCTTGATAGGCAGTTGCTGGCGCTGTCTTTTCATATGCGTGAGGAGGCTTTTGTAGGGTATTGCCATCTTTGATCATATCCAAGAGTTTCACCTTCTCCTGGATGGTAAGCATCTTCCTCCGGCGCTTAGTTTCATTGTCAGAAGGCTTAGAAAAAGCAGCACGTTTAGGAGCCATCATGGGGCTTAGATAAAAGTTCTCAGAAAGTACATGCGTAGTGACGTAAATGTGTATGAGAAAAAATCGCGATAGAGTGAAGCTGCGAAAGTCGAAGCGTGATATAGCGAGAGATCACTGTAGTGCCTTAGTTTCATCAAGCTCTGATTCTGCAGCTTACCCTCATTCAAGCCCTTAGGATCCTTCCCATGTGATTGTGTGTGACACGTCATACCCAGGACGAAGCAATTGCAGATTAAGGGCCTTGCTCAAGGGCCCAATGGAGTAGAGTCACTTCTGGCATTTATTCAAGGCAGTTTGCATATTCAAACAGAAAATTTTACCCTAACAGTGCTGATGGAAGAGCAAAATTGCATCCCGGGAAAATTAGTAAAACTTTCAACATTGTGAAAACTAATCCAAAGCAAAAAGCCAACATCAGAAGTAGATTCCATGGACTTCAAAACGCTATTCTGCATGGGTAACTTTGAATAAATGCCCAATGAAAGCTGAGAAAAAAATTTTAAAAAGCAGCTGATTAAAAGCACTATGATGACTTTTCTCTTATGATGAGTGTTTTCCTAATCACAGAGCTGGAACTGTAGTCACATGCTGGTGCCTGAAAGAGTTTAGTCCAAATTCGAGAATAAGCCACAGCAGTGGCAGGGGGCAAAGTTAGAATCTTAGAAACACAACACAAGGCTTCTTGAGATATGCTGTACAGTATATCTTTTTGGATATGCCTCTTCTAGTTTTGCACACCTAGATTGGGGAATATCTGTAGGATTTTAGGTATGTTTTACATCACTCAATATGCTTACTAAGTATAAGAGCCAATTGTAGAATATTTAATGTTAATGTTAGAATGGCTTAATTTCAATAATAGAATATCAGCTTCTTATAGCTACCTAGAATAAGGTATATTTTTTTCCCCCTTTAAGTTAACATGAAATAGAACTTTCTTTGCTTTATCTGTAAAATGTAATTTTTAATTAAACCAGCTAGGAAATAGTCTAATCTAAGCATGGACTGTTAGACAAGTATGCAAATAGAAATACAGTTTTCAGACCCTGCTTAACATGCTTAATGTCGCTAGACTACGACTGTCTGACCAAATTTAGAGGAGCGAACAAGATCCATCCATCCATCCATTCTCCAACCCTCTGAATCCGAACATAGGGTCACGGGGGTCTGCTAGATCCAATCCCAGCCAACACAGGGCACAAGGCAGGAACCAATCCTGGGCAGGGTGCCAAACCATCACAGGACACACACAAACACACCCACACACCAAGCACAAACTAGGGCCAATGTAGAATCTCCAATCCACCTAACCTGCATGTCTTTGGACTGTGGGAGGAAACCCACGCAGACACAGGGAGAACATGCAAACTCCACGCAGGGAGGATGTGAACCCACATCTCCTTACTGCGAGGCAGGAGCGCTACCACTGCGCCACCATGCCGCCAGCGAACAAGATATAATATAATATAAATGACTTATGAGCTGCAGTGATAACTTTATTATGCTTCCAGACAATGAAGTGTTAAATAAATATATATCTTAATACATATTTTTTTTATTTTTGATATCACTTAGTATTGATAGTTATTTTTCTGCATCTATTTTGTGTACAAGCCATACTTTAAATAGGATCAAGACAAAAACAAGTTATAAAATGTATGTATGGTACGACATTCAGGTGTGTTTGTCTATTTCGCTGTTTTAAAGTTGGTGCCTTTTCAAGACTTCAGGCTGTCATTGCCAGCAAAGGGTTTTCAACCAAGTATTAGAAATGAACATTTTATTTCCAGTTATTTAATTTGTCCAATTACTTTTGAGCCCCTGAAATGAAGGGATTGTGTTAATAAAATGCTTTAGTTGCTTCACATTTTTATGCAATTGTTTTGTTCACCCCACTGAATTAAAGCTGAAAGTCTGCACTCCAACTGCATCTGAGTTGTTTAATTTAAAGTTCATTGTGGTAATGTACAGAACCAAAATTAGAAAAAAGTTGTCTCTGTCCAAATATTTATGGACCTAACTGTATACTGTGATCTTAAAATATGAGATGAGAAATGTAAAAAGGTTTGAGGTACCAACTGGCAACGACCTTTAATGATGAATGGCCAAAAAAAAGGCAAAGAAAAAGTACTTATGGGTACAGAACACTTTGCATTGGCCAAGACAGCAAAAGAAAGGCGAGGAATTGATCCTTCCACCTTAAGGAGTAGTCCTCAAATGAACACTGACCTCTGGTGTCTTTGATGCTTTTATATTACTGACCTGGAAGGGGTGGGGCTTGGTGGCAGAAGCAGAAGGTACAGTAGCTCATCTCCTGGCTGGCAAGCATCAGAACTGTGGATAGAAGGGGAGATGTTATTAGTGAGATTGCCCCCTCTCTGCTTGTGGTGGTATTACCTGCCTTTTTGGAGAATCCAAGATGTTCCATAAGCAAACATACTTGACAATTTATACAAATAAGCAATATATGCTGTTTTTATATACAGTGTTTGTATACAGTGGTGGGCAAAAGTAGGTCCACAGTTGTTCGTAAGGAAAAAGACATGCAGGTTATGATTGCTGCACTCAAGCACACTTTAATAATAATAATAATAAGAAGAAGACAAATAAGAAGGCAAATAATACAAATAAATAATACAATAATTAATAAACAAACAATACTACAGCACACTCACAATTGTAAGCCTACTTTAGCCCACCCCTGTATATAAACTCACACTATATATGTTATCTACATTAATATTACATATAAATCCCACAGACAGGATGTTAGAAATTCTGAGTTTGTTCCCCTTTAAACAGAGAAAGAGCAATCGGCATTTTCAGAGTAAATGCAGGTCATAACTGATGTCATTCCAATCACTTTTATAATCGGCTGCCCTGCTGTGTTTTTCATACACGACAATGTTTCAAATGTAACGAGTGTGATCCAACCACCAAACAACGCTGTTCAAATTGCAGTCCTGTACCCAGTAATGTCTAAGCGATGTGAGAGGCCAGTGGGAGTCCCTGGGAGCACACAGATTAGCCCTCACAAATTAACTGTGCAGCACTTCAGTTTTATCAAGTGTAGCATTGTCTGCTTTTGCCTTCCATTGAGCCCTGCAGAGCTACTACTGTTGACAGCAAACAATCTGTGAGGGAAGAATTAGGGAAATGTTGGCTGATGTCATAAACTTGGTCATAAACATGTCATGATGGAATGAATCCATTGTCTCACTTGTCCACACTCCAGGCTGGTATTGGTGATCTGATGCTCTGGTCTAATCCTTTGCCTTTGTTGGAATGTCTTCCATGTAAGCTGTGAGACAAAAACTGATTGCCACATCATTGCTGTTGATCAACAACATCCCACCATGGCTGTCATTTAGCCCAACTCACAAGAGAAGAATCATCAAGAATTGGTTTCAGCACCTTGACCAAGACCAGCTTCTAGTCATTCATCCAATAAAAGCCCAAAAGAACATCCATGGGGTGACATGAACAAATAGAAGACAAATGGATCACTACAGGGATCTGCCTCACTCCAGTCTAAAGTAACAGAAGGTCTCAGTCAGGTCTAATTGGACTGTAACACTTTGCATTCTGCACTCTAGTAGCATAGGGTGTTCCTGACTGCAAACTGTGCACAAAGTGTATCTTCCTAAAGACTGTACTGCTTTTTGAATTTGTTGTAACAGTAATGGCATAATTGCAAATTCTAGAATTCAGCATAATTAGAGTCCAAGGGCCTTACAGATGCCCCCAGGGACAGGAATCAGTCATCAGAACAGCCACATCACTTCAGGAGCTTTCACAAACTGTCACAAACATCACACAGCAGGAGGGCAGGCCTACAAAGAGCACTGTCAACATGAACTATTAATTGCTCCGATATGCCCACCGTCCGACAGATTCCAGGTCTCTGTGTCAAAGCTGGGTGGACAGCAGCGCTGACTTCAGCAGGTTTCCTCACTTCTAAGGACTGATCCTCTAAGTCCATTTTTTGTTTTTTCTCCACTAATGCTTTTATTGCTCTCATACAGAGAGAGGCGAGGAGCTTCTGATTTCCACTGACCATGACAAATATGTATGTAGCCGAAGAAAATAAAATCAGAGAGGGAGTGAAAAAAAGAAGTCCTTTTTATTTTCACGATATTTTAGGTTGAGTTCATCTTGATCATTTATTAAATTCTTATAATAGCAATGCCATTTTATTTTTTGTTTTGTCACCACCATTTTGAGACCGTCTGAGGTTACATGACATGTCATTTTATCCCAAGCCAATATTTTAAGATGGTGATGCCCAAAATTGTGTTATCCAAGCTTTGGGTTCTCTTCAGAAAAAAAGAAACTGCAGGTTTGTTAGGGGAAGAATATCAAGCTAGTGATGGATTTTTGCAACAACTCATCCTACTGTTAAGACTATGTCACATTAACAGATCCAGGCCTTTAATGACTTCTTGGGCACAGCCGTCAGCAGTGTGTCTGTCTGCGGAGAGAGTGACGACCTTGTTGAGAGGTTTACTTACCTGGGCAGTGACATTCATGTCTCTGGTGACTCTTCCTATGAAGTCAGTAGACGGATTGGGAGAGCATGGGGGGTCATGAGGTCGCTGGAAAGGGATGTGTGGCGCTCCCGATATCTATGCAAAAAGACGAAGATCCAAGTCTATAGAGTTCTGGTGCTTCCTATCTTGCTATATGGTTGCGAGACATGGACACTATCCAGTGACCTGAGACGAAGACTGGACTCCTTTGGTACTGTGTCTCTCTGGAAAATCCTTGGGTACCATTGGTTTGACTTTGTGTTGCTCACAGAGTCCCGAATGAGGCACATTACCTGCATTGTAAGGGAGCGTCAGTTACGACACTACGGCCATGTGGTGCGTTACCCTGAGGGTGATCCAGCTCGTAAGATCCTCATTGTTGGAGACCCAAATGGCTGGACCAGGGAAAGGGGATGCCCATGTAACACCTGGTTGCAGCAGATAGAAAGTCATTTCCAGTGGGTGGGACTGGACCGCGTGTATGTCTGGGGGGTTGCCAACTGGGATCCTGAGGTGCTTCATCGTGTAGTGGGTGCGGCAACGCACTGTACCAGTGCATGCTCCCCAACTTGACTTGACATTACAGTGATTTCAGTTGTTGCATAATCTTAGGAAGTTGGAGGCAATTGACGTCACACTCCCGTGAAATAGTAAATGTGACAATGCCAGTGACTCACAATTACTGGAGTCCACGACTTGTCCCAACAAAATGGAGCAGCTTTCATTTTATCTTTAGTTGTAGGGATGGGCTCTGTGTGTATGAGAGGTGATGACCAATGACTGCTCATTTGGAAGTACAATTCATATAATGCAGTAACATGGAGTAAGAAACATGGGGGCTTTAGAACTCTCAGACAAAACAGAACCTCATCTGTCTGATGTCTCATATTTACATACAAAGGAAAATGAATGGAGAAAAAAAGGACCAATATGGCTATTGAACTTGCCGTACCTGTTAACCCTTTTTACAGCACCAGCTCCATCAGGCAGCACTTTAATGGCTGCCACAAAAAGGGACAAGCTTGATTGTGCTGGAATGTCGGCACTTTGTCAGGAAATGTGACATATGCAGTGATTTTCAGTCATGCAAATTGTTATGGTCCAGAGTGACTGAAGTCAGCAAATCTGATATACCCCACGACTAGTGGCTTTAAGTACTTACCACCATTTTCTGACATTTTTAAATTATATTCCTAACACTTGCCTTGCCTCTGTTTTCCTGTAGCAGGGCGAATATTTTAATTTGGGATCAGAACACGAATCGAAAACAAAAAAGGGGACTGCACCAGGGTCGAAACCAGAGAGACAAACCGATCTTCTGCCATGGGTTGTGCTGGTGGTGTCACGAGAGCATACTCCAGGTGGCCTCTGGGAGGGTGTCTTGACAACAGCCACAAAATGGCACTGCCCGTCAATGTTCAAAATAGCACCATGATAAGATGCAAAAAAAATATATATATATATAATTGCTTAAAGGATCAAGATAGGATGAATTAAACTTTGGAATCACATTCATCAAACTCAAAAACTTCGGAATAATCACCAGTAAGTCGCAGAAACAACTCAAGAATGCAAAAAAAAAATTAAAATTAATAAAGACCAATCACAATAGTGTTCAGCACTTTGAAAAGCTGCATTGTAGGTATAATTTGCCCACTTTACCCACTTTCCATTTTTTGTATCCATACCATGCATTTTTGTTCAGCTTGGTTTTTGCGTTGCCTTCCAGGTGGTGAGCACCTTACCTTTAAGCCATGTGCTCACTTGTACTCTTTAATGGCCCTGAGAGGATTACACAAAATTGATATTGTGTGAGGGGGTGCTTGAAGAGCCTCCTAGCCACTTTCATGATGCCCCCTCACAAAATGCCAATCATCTGGGGCCAGGTCTCTCCCTGCTTCACTTTATTGTCTGCTTGGGTGCTCGTACTGACTACCATGGACTGGAGATGGCTTCTTTATAAGCTGCAAGATCCTAACTCCACTAGCACTGTTTATGTCTGAACACCCGTGGTGAGCTCAAAAGTCTCGTCAAGGGGGCGTTTGTAGATTTTAGGAGTGCATTCAAAACTATTCTGAAGCATCTGCTGACAGACAAGTTTGTAGAATCTAGGTGTTAACTGTATGAATCTAGCAGTGTAAAATGTAAAAAGAAGACACCTAAACAATTAAGAACCTCCAATTTAATACATGCACTGTCTGGTCTAATTACCCAAGGGACCCCAGCAGTGTTCACCTTTCAACCCTAACCTCATTTTTATACGAGCCCCAGAAAACACCTCCTGGGTCCCAGCCACTGTAAAAGTTTTGAGGTCATACTCTCAGATCTCCAGCAGTCAGTTCCATAGCACAGGGTCCAGACAGATACTCCTTCATGATGGCATGAGGTTGTCCATGCATGCTGCTCTGGGACTCCACTCTGTCCCCTAACATCTCCTCACATACTAACAGAAGCAAACCTGTGACCGCTTGTTTATATTTAGGACTTTAAACAATCCTGTTTTATGTCCTCTAGTGCACCCTGTTGGGTATGCAAGGAGTCACAATTGACCTTACTATCCCTCTGGGGCTAATTTCAAAACAATTGCATAGAAGTGTCATGAATTACAGCCAGGAAGTGAGATTTAATTCATCCTTGTGATTCCTACAAACTCTTCTCTCCAAAGTACTGCACAATTCAGTGATGTGTGGTGAGGTTCATGGCTGGTGAGGCACTGACTTGATTTAGAAATACAGTATATGAACCCAAAAGAGTAACTTATTCACTATTCATTTGACATCCGGCATGCACATTGACTACTGGTTATGTTTCATATCTCATCAGCATTCTTTACACACACATAGGTAAGGTGCATATTTGGCTAAGAAAGAACAATAAATTTATAGCGGCGAGAGAGACCGGAGAGAGCGCATTTGCTCTGCACCCTCCATGTGTTCTAAATTTGCTGATGTAATTCCACAATTCATACTCATACAATACAAATGAAAGTATAGAGTGGTGTATTAAAAAAATGGATTTCAATTTTGACCTTAATTGAAATATTTAGTTGTTTTTAAAAGCCTTTAATTCTAAAGCTTTAATCAATTTTAATACAGACTGTTCAACAGAAGGATAACAAGAAAATTAAAAGAATATCTTATTTAAGGTCAAAATTTAGTTTTTAAATATTGGATTGTTTTTTCTTAGTCTGATCCCATTTTTTTCTTTTATAAAATTTAAAAATGTTTATGGTCTTACCTTACCTAAATGATGTCCATGATGTCCTATCCTTCTCCACGAAAATCTCCATCACTTTCTTGTAAAAGTCTTCCTTATTTTCCTTTACTTTTAAAAATCTTAATCTTCCATTTTGGCAGTCAGTCGGAACAAAAAATAAAAATAAACGGAGCGTTGCAGTGCACTTGACTTTCTGGTATCGCTAAATTATTGGCGCCTCTGCGTAGAAGAACAGCAGCGACGAGGACCTGTTTGACTCACATGTACCCCCTTCGCTGTTTCAAGGTACTGTCTGCCTCACCTTGTGCCTTTTCTCTGCAGTTTTATGTCCAATCGGCAAGACTAAATATATCAAACACATTCATTAAAGATATTAGCCAGACTGTGGAAAGTCAGGGTGTATAATAAACGTGTCTGCGAACATTAAATTGGCGACATACAGAGAGACAGCAACAGGCATGAGCCAATTGCATGCATCAACCCCATGTGTGAGGGAGAGTACAGTCCGGGTGAGGTGAGGCTCGTATTTGAACTGGAAATGTGCCAATTCAGCGATTTTAACTATAAAAATGATTGCAATTATTGGAATCATACAGAAAACAAATTTATAGCACAGGCCAGTGGACAAATTTATTTTATGTTATCATTATTCGTTTTTTTACTTTTCATGATGACAGGTGAGGCTCTGCCTCCCCTGACCTCACGTCCCTGGCACAATTTATATACAAATGAGTACCAAGCTTCATTTTGGCCTTATGTGCTTTATACATCTCCTGATTGCCATACCCTACACTGGTGTGGTTGTTAAAAGTTGTGTTTTCAGCTCAGGAATGTTTCAACAGTGTAGGAGGACTTGGTGACATACTATAAGCACTGAGACATTAGCACTTGTAGGAATGGCCGTCCAAGAAGCAGGCTTTCTCATTTCTAGTAGAGCAGTCTGACTTGTAGCTACAGACTGGCCCACTATCAGAAGCACAGCTTCACTATGAATCATAGGTTGTTCCTTCAGCCCACGGTGGGCACTGCCCTGTTGCTGTCTATCCTTATACTGAAACCAATTCTGCATCCTCTTGTGGAATCTTCTAGGACACTTCTGGCTTTTATTTTGTGCTGCATGGCACTCAGAGACAGTGGTCTGATGTTGTTGAGTTCTGGCATAGCGTCTTCAGTTTCACAGAAGAAGAACACAGGACCTCCTTGAGTGGTCTTCTGCATTTTGGTGGCATCTACTGGCATGGTGCTGAATGATGAAATCATATGCCTGCGGTGCTTCTATTTAACTTGTCACTTCTCACCTCTGCCTCTTTGAAATCCAGAAGTCAGGTGAGTTAGGTGCTATCCATGCAGAGGGTGAACTGCTGTCCCTAAATAGGGAGCCAAGATCGCCACAGACCTCTTTGGGTATTACATACTAATCCACTCCAGTCTGGCTCTTGTAGCCAACCATCCTCCCCATGTCTCTGTCTACTTGAGACAGGACTGCTCTGATGCCATGTTGCTGGCATTGCTGTCCAGGACAAGCTGCTTCTTAGGGTCAGGGTATGTAAAGAAAAATGCTGATTTTAGGGTCTCTTTTGATTAGCAGAATGTCATTTTACACTCCACACTCTGGTAGGTCAATAAGTGTAGTTGTGCTACTGTCTCCACAAATCCAAGATCAATCAAGAGTAAGACTCCAAACTCAGGAAACTACAAAGTTCCTGTACTCAATTGGGCCATGGCCAGTCATGCATGGTGCCAATCTTCTTGGGTTTATTGCCTCACTGACCTCATGATCCAAAACCTCGGCTTCTTTCGGCCACAGATGGCAATTTACTGAGTTCAGCTCCTGTCTGGTGGCTCAGATGGCCATGAAAACTTCCTACAGGTGGCTAAATACTCCTTCAGTGTTGACAGTGCACTGACTGGGTGGAATTATGATCATCATTTGTTCTGTGAGGTGTTTGGAAATGACTGCAGCATGGCACAGTATGAAAGGCATGCTTGCCATAAAATATGCTCATGCTGTTTTTCAGCCAGGTTCTGTTCCCTTGCTCAAAGGTATTCCAGGTTTGGTTTGTTCTTTTTGTTGTTTTTCAAACATTCTTTTTAACATTGTATTCCTAATTCTGTTTTCAGTTTTGCTTTGTGTTTGTTATATTTATGTAATATTATGATTTTTGTTGTTATTGTGTTGTTTATTGATTTTATGTTGCATATATACTGTATTTAGTGCTTTTTGTTATCTGCCGTGCCTCCTGCATGTAGAGCTGTACTTAAGTTGAAGCTGGATATGGATTGACAGCTTTGTCATTGCACTTTTGTATTTGAATTCTGCTTCTCATTTGGTGCTTATGTTCTTGGATTTTCTGGTATTAACTCCTGGGATTAAGGTACTGTCTCTGGATACTGATTTTTATATTTGTTTGTTTGACAGGCAAAATCTTTTTTTTGCCCTTTGTTTTGCCTTGACATTTTGTCTTTAAATTCTTTGATTATAAGAAAACTTCAATTTTTGAATTTGGACCAGAGGTTCTACAGCTCTCCTATTATTTATTTTAGGACATTTTGAGACTTTGCCCAATTTTTGATCCTGTACAAGCAAGAAACCTGCCATTTGAGTAAGGGTGTAGGCTACCTGGGGTGAGGCCAATGCCATGGGGCCAGACGTAAATTAAGGACCTCTTTTATTTGCTGTATGGAAGTAAGGAGCTGAATGAGCTGGAACCACTTATGGGGTTCAGGTCATCATCAATTTGAGGCAGTAGGTATGTGTCTGGATTCATGTGTTCAGGAACCTGCAGTCAACCCAGAATCCCCATCTGCTATCCTCTTTCCTGATAAGAAGTACGGGAACTGCCCACAGACTCAAAGTTGGTTCAATCATGCCTTCTGCTGCCATTTCCCAGATCTTTTCTTCCTGGTGTTTTGATGAGTGGCAGCCTTAGAATACACAAATAGATTGGAAAAACACTGCCAGTGTTTAAGTTGTGCTGGACAAGATCCATTTTGTGGCAGTGTTCATCACAAGCAGAAAAAATGCTTTTCTAGTAGAGTTCAAAGCTGTTTATGTTGGTGTTCTTCCAAATCTACAGTGCTACACCACCACAAAGCCATTACAGCCATTTTAGTAGTCACATATTTAAGTAATACAGGCGTTTAGGTGTCAGAGTCTGTCCATCAGCTGTCCTTTCACTTTCCAGCACCAGGTGATGGCTATTGCTGATGGGTCTTTGCTAGTGTTGCAGGTCTGGTAGGCACAAAGGCTATGAATGTGGCTTTGGTTGCAGCAGCTTCTTTCCCACACACGTGCACCATTCCTCTATCAAAATCCAAGACTGCTATTTGTGCTACTAGGAAATCTGCTCCTAAGATGCATGTATCTTACACAGAACTCATTCTCGAAGTGAAAATGTCAGAGTTTAACTCAGAGGTGTCTCTTTATCCAGAAACAGAACAGGTTTCACTTTACCTTAAGTCATAACAGTGGGCTCTTTGTGCGTGTTAGAATTAAAAACTAATGAGAGCTCAGCAGAAATTTCAAGGCATACAAAGTGGCCACATCAAAAGAAGAACATGTCAGGATCACATAAAGAGAAGAGGGGCTCATATGTCCAAGGTTATAAGGTACTGGGCAATATGACTCATGAAGAGTATAAAGGATGCTGTGGACTGTGAGCTCCAGGCCAGCAAACTGATTTCTGTAATAACAGATCTTGCATCTTTCGGGTAGCAACATTGGACATTATTTCAGACCAGTCACTCGATTAGAATTTGCCCTGCATGTCAATTTAAATTATCATGAAAAAGCATTCAAAAGCACAGAGATGAAACCTGCTGAGACACTGCAGTGTGCAAGAGAAAACCAGCAATACTATCAAGATCCCTCACAAAGGGAGGACCTGCAGGGTGGTCAATAGGGAGCAACTTACAGATGCCTTCCAAGTGTGGGGAGGAGAGGCAAGGCTATTGGCTGTCACCCTCCTTGTTACTGCTGATCTATGGACTGGGTCATTGAGACATCCAGGGTGCAAAACTGAAATGGCATCCATTGGAAACCCTGGACACAGCTAGATAACCTAGACTTTATTGATGACCTAGCTCTCCTTTCTTACACTCACCAACAGATGCAGGAGAAGACCAGCATCATTGCACATAAATCAGCTCGACTGGGCCTCAATAGCCACCAAGGGAGGAGTAATTTCCTCAGGGTAAATTCTGCCAATGCAACCTCCATCATGCTTGCAGGTGAAGCACTAGAGGAGGTGTATAGCTTCATCTACCTTGTTGGCGCCATTGGCAAGTGGGTGGGTGTGAATACTGACGTAAGAATTACAATTGGCAAAACAAGTGTAGATTTCCTTTAACTAAGGAATTTGTGGGTTCAAGAGATCTGTCTATTACAATCAAGATCTGACTCCTCATTATCAATGTGAAGTTAATCCTATACTATGGAGCAAAGACACGGAAGACTACCGTTACCACCACTAAGAAAATTCAGACCAGAAGGATCCTCCAGATATGCTGGCCACATACCATTAACAACCAAGTGTCGTGACTCATCAGCAACAACAACATTTATTTATATAGCACATTTTCATACAAATAATGTAGGTCTTGATGAAGAAAAGAAAAAAAAAGACAATGTAAGAATTAAAATAAGACATCACACATTAACATAGAATAAGACTAAGGTCTGATGGCCAGGGAGGACAGAAAAAACAAAAAAAACTCCAGATGGCTGGAGAAAAAAACAAAATCTGCAGGGGTTCCAGACCATGAGACCACCCAGTCCCCTCTCACGATTCCTAAAAGCACAGATATCCTAAAAATACTTTTAACAATTGCCCACTAGAGGGGGATTACCATCCAAACCTCAACTAGATAAAAAAGGGGCCGAGAAGAATCTTTATAAAAAAAAGATCAATTTTAACAAAAGGCAGTGTAGTACAAGAAGCTCCTAAAAGCACAAATGGAATTACCTGAGAGGTCCATGCAACTCACAATAAACAGTCTAATACAGAATCCCAAGGTGAAGTCAAAAAACAGAGCACAGGTTCAAAAATTCAGAAGATCACAATAAGCAAAAAGGCACAGCAAAACCGAAGTATCAGTCTACTACCTAGTGCATTTGAAATGAAGTACCAGGAACTATGGAAGGCCGTCCATTTAATAAGGAGGATGGCAACTCTTGATGGTGATCAACAGGTGGTCCCGCCTCTTGAGAGACCACCCACAAAACACATGGGACATAACCAAGGCATTTTCTAGTTACAAACAAAAACAAAGAACAATGCACTTAATAAATAAAAGAAACATTAACATAAATAAATGGCACAAAAATGGACAAAATAGCCAAGAAACACACAGCCAGGGGAGAAATGCTAGCTTAAACATGACACCAACAACTGTGGCAGTGAACAAGACGACAGCCTTTAAAAGAGATTCTTTGGCAAAGATGGAGATTGATAGGCCACACACTTCACACTGCGATTCGAGCATCACCAGACAAGCCATTACATGGAAGCTTCAAGGAAAAATGGAAAGAGGCTGACCAAGAAACTCTTTGTGGTGTAACATTGAGGCAAAGGCTAAGAAGACGAGATATGCCTGGGGGCAGCTGGAGTGACTGGCCTGTGTCTGGAGAATTCTGGTTGGCAGGCAATGCCCAAGAAAAGAGGATTTGATGAGAGAGAGAGAGAGATGTTCAAGGTCCTCTGGAAAACAGGTGCCGATTTCAATAGCACTGCTGAACTTGCTATACCTGGAAGACATTTGCGTAGCCACCAGCTCTGTTAGGCAGCACATTCACTGGCTGTCAAAATGTGGCAAACCTGTGATATTTTGGAATTTTGAAACCAAAAATGTGTTATGAAGGAGTGCAGCTGTGTGCTTTATTAAGGACATAAGCCAGCCATTTTACAGGCTGACTGTGGAAGTGACTTGGAAAAGCAACATCTGTAAAATGACATCATTTTGCATATCCTGGAGTAACACAATGTCAATATTAGTGTGAGATTTTTTTGCATTTGAATGTTAGCTTTTGCTTTCAAATAAGACTTTTTAAACAGCTTTACATTTGAATTATATTTAAAGAGTGACATAGGATCTGCACTGACTGATGTGGCTGAGCATATCCAAAATTATCCTATTAGTTATCCAATTATCCAATTATGACTATGCTTTCAATGATATTACAGAAGCATCTCTTCATTCAGTAAATTTGTGAGCTTACACTTCAAAACTTCAAAAACTGACGGAGAATCCATGCAGTTGTTCCAATAGCTGCTTCTCAGATAGTTTGTCTTGAATATCATGTAGAGTGGATCTGAGGTATAAGCTGGAGTAAAAGGTAAATTTTCTCTGCAATGTAAACCATAAGACAAAACAAAGCTGTTACAGATCAAAAGAACTCTAAAGCATCCTCTCTGTGACTCACTAGGAAACTGTCTTGTGTGCTCTGAGGGGCTCTCTTTCTGTAACATTAAACACAGAATGCCATTATCATCCAGAAACAGAGTGGAATGACATCCTAATGGTGATGTTTAAACAGGAGGGTCAGACAGTGCCCATCCTGTAGGCTCTGGTAAGGCAGGTGGGTAGAAAGAGGGTGACGGCACTAGGGAGACAAAGAGAGTGGTAAGAGAATCCACCTAATGTAGTGTATGAAACATAGGACATACTGTATGTCTTGAGCCCTATTTGGATTGGGTTAGTTTGACATCAAGAGGTCGGGTCAAGTCAGTGCTTGAAGTGTATCATCTGTGTACTACTTTACCACATTAGCAATTCATTCTTATAATGATATGTCCGTTTGCACCTTGTCACACACATGCGAGTAGGAGACAACTACAGGGCCTGAATGATAGTAATTCCATATCCAACCAAGGGGCGGCAGGGTGCACTAAATGTCTATCTCGATCCCTTGCTGACTATTCTCCGGAAAGCCCACAGGGTTCTGGCGCCTCCAATGATGACACTTCTGGTTCCGGCCCCTTTGATGACGTCACTTCCGGCTCAAGCTCCTGTAATCATGTCAGTTTCCGGTCCCACCTTTGATGATGTCACTTCCAGTCCCGCCTCTGATGATGTCACTTCCTATACTGGCCTTTAAAGCAGTCATCTTGTCTCTGTACCAGCAGTTCAATTGTGGACTCTGATCTGTAAAGATGTGTTGTTATTTCAAACCATTTTGCAGCCAGGACATAATATATGGGTGGCTGACCCTAACCTTTATGATGTCTCAGTGTGATACTTGTACAACCTCCAAGGGGACCCCATTCCCAAGTGTTTTGATATAAATTGTACATATCAGGGTGCCTTCAGACCTCCGAGGGGACACCTCATCCCTCTGGTATTCAGCACGCACAATAAGAATCACCGGTGCAATTGTTTTCTTCCTTATCAGGCACTGTATAAAATAATTATTACCAAAGGACCTCTGCAACTTTAGTCCCATTCGAATCACCCAAATCACAATTTAACATGTCAATTTGCACGGGATTAGTTTAACCTGGGGTTATTTTTATAGACCTTTTATAGAAGGTAAAAGGCTCCATAATCTTTAATGAGACATGAATGTGCAGTCTGTAAAACGTTACTGACATGAGCAATTTGGATGGGACTCTAAATTCACAGAGGTCCTCTGAAGATAATTACTTTGCCCCACCGCCGTATGTAAAATAAATCCCACAATACACATAAACTTATTATTCAAAGCTCTAGTAGAAGTTAATGAAGATACTGGGAAAATGATGCCCAAGGAGCAGCACTATTGAGAAGGGTCCGAGATGTAGAGCAGCATCGTTATGAAGGATGAGAGGAACAAACAGATAGATAGATAGATAGATAGATAGATAGATAGATAGATAGATAGATAGATAGATAGATAGATAGATGGATAGATAGATAGATAGATAGATAGATAGATAGATAGATAGATAGATGCTGGTTAGTAGGAGCCCCCATAGCGATTCTTGACACGCTTCTACTGAATAATTTGTTGGCCGAAAGTCCTCAGTGTTGTTGTGTCAGAGAGAGGATGTGCTGCATTGTTCATAATGGCACTCAGTTTTGCTTTCATTTTCTCCTTTGCTACGACGGGGGGTCCAGAATGAGGCCCATAACTGAGTCTGCCCTTTTAATTACCTTGTTGATTAGGTGGGCCTCTCTTGAAGTGATGTTACCAGCCCAGCACACAACAGCACAGAAACTGGCCATCACAGAGCTATAGAAGATGTGAAGGATGTCACTTTCCACATTAAAGGAAGGAAGACGAGTCTGCTCTACCCTTTCTTTTATAGTTTCTCTTTGTTATGAGGCCAGTCCAATCTGTCATTAATGTGGACCCCCAAGTACTTGTTGGAGTGCATACTGACTGGGCGTAGAAGCTCTTTGTTGTGGTGGAAGTCAGTAACCAGTTCCTTGGTTCTGCTAATATTAAGTTGCAGACAATTCTCTTTGCATAAAGAAACAAAGTTCTCCAGAGTATAGGATCTCTGTCTCATCCCCTTTATCAACATACCCCATAAGTGCAGAATCATCTGAGAATTTCAGCAAGTGGCATGTCCTGGTATTATATTTATAGTGTGGAATATCAGCCCCGACACAGACAGACACTGAGACACAAGTCCCAAAAGCACACACGTTTATTTTCTTCTTTTGCTTTCCTTGAGCACAGTGCACAAATCAACAACAACACCACTATTCTTCACAATAAACCTCAGCCCCTTTTCCTCTTTTTTCTTTCTTTCTTAATTCTTTTCTTCTCCATTTCTCTTTTACTTCCGCCTCCACTCCTCTCACGCAAGCTTTGTCCTCCACCTCATGACTCTGGCTGGTGTGGTGGAAGTGCTGCATGGACACCCGGAAGCACTCCAAGTGCACACGGATCTTGTTCTGGCAGCACTGCCATGCGGGGATTCGGGATGGTCCAGGTTCCCCTGGCAGTGGCCCCAATGCAATCCAGGGGAGTTGCCCTCTCATGTCCCGAGAGAGGTATTGTCTCTCTCCTGGTCCTTCCAACATTAGGGCGTCTCAATCGGGCAAGGCCCCCGGCCATCTGTCACAATAGTCAGAGGTGTACATAGTGAAGAGAAATGGAGACAGGACTGTTCCTTGTGGTGCTGCAGTGTTGCTCACATCCACATCACAGACAGACATAAAGTCCTTTATCTAGGACACCACAGACTCGTCCACCTGCATATCTCTGAGTTTACCCCTTAACAGTAATGGCTGGATGGCACAGGGAGAAATCAAAAAACATAATCCTCACAGTGCTGCCATCTTTGTTCAGGTGAGAGTAAGCCTTGTGGAGTTGGCAGATTGTCCACTCCAATCTTTGAGTTTTGAGTTTTGATGGGTAAACTGCAGTGGGTCCAGGTGGTCTACCACAAGAGGACTCATATTTCACAGGACCAGCCTCTCAAAGGTCTTCATGACGTAGGGTGCAAGGGCCTCTGGTCTGTAACCATTAGATGAAGAGACAGCAGACGTCTTTGGAAAAGAAACAATGCAGAATTTAGCAGCTCCTTGAAGAAGGTCTTACATGACACACAGCATGTCTTACGGTGACGCATTGACGAAGGGCTGCTGGGATGCTAGACAAATCTTTTGCCTCATATCAGTTAGAAGTAATATGGCAGAAAGTGGTACTTTAGAGACCTTCAGAATTCAACTTGATTTTATTTTGGAGAATGTAGGCGAATATGATCTGCTGACTTGGCTGTTCTCGTCACAATTGTTCTAATGATAATTCAGAAATGAGATGTGGTGAAGAAAGTTTGAGCTTCTTATTTATTTATTTATTTATTTATATTTTCTTTCTCTCCTATGCCTTCCATGTCTGATGGGTATCCATCCATCCATCCATCCATTCTCTTCCGGTTATCCGAGGTCGGGTCGTGGGGGCAGCAGCTTGAGCAGAGATGCCCAGAGTTCCCTCTCCCCGGCCACTTCTTCTAGCTCTTCCGGGAGAATCCCGAAGCATTCCCAGGCCAGCCGGGAGACATAGTCCCTCCAGCGTGTCCTGGGTCTTCCTCGGGGCCTCCTCCCGGTTGGACGTGCCCGGAACACCTCACCAGGGAGACATCCAGGAGGCATCCTGATCAGATGCCCGAGCCACCTCATCTGACTCCTCTCGATGCGGAGGAGCAGCGGCTCTACTCTGAGCCCCTCCCGGATGACTGAGCTTCTCACCCTATGTTTAAGGGAGAGCCCAGACACCCTGCGGAGGAAACTCATTTCAGCCGCTTGTATTTGCGATCTCGTTCTTTCGGTCACTACCCATAGCTCATGACCATAGGTGAGGGTAGGAATATAGATCGACTGGTAAATTGAGAGCTTTGCCTTACGGCTCAGCTCCTTTTTCACCACGACAGACCGATGCAGCGCCCACATTACTGCGGACGCCGCACCGATCCGCCTGTCGATCTCACACTCCATTCTTCCCTCACTCGTGAACAAGACCCCGAGATACTTGAACTCCTCCACTTGGGGCAGGATCTCGCTACCAACCCTGAGAGGGCAGTCCACCCTTTTCCGGCTGAGGACCATGGTCTCGGATTTGGAGGTGCTGATTCTCATCCCAGCCACTTCACACTCAGCTGCGAACCGATCCAGAGAGAGCTGATGGGTATCTATGTAAAATGCTGACCAAGTTCGTGATTTTGGCGC
The DNA here is from genome assembly GCF_900747795.2 of Erpetoichthys calabaricus. Classification (NCBI taxonomy): domain Eukaryota; kingdom Metazoa; phylum Chordata; class Cladistia; order Polypteriformes; family Polypteridae; genus Erpetoichthys; species Erpetoichthys calabaricus. The sequence goes on from NC_041403.2 coordinate 141,886,815, forward strand.
TTCAAGAAGCATATGGAGTCATTCTTTGGATCCCCAGTTGGCCTGTGAAGCAGATGAGGCTCAGTCACGTATGTGAAGCTCTTAGTTAAACAGAAGAATGTTTGGCAGCTGTGGTGTGCTACAAGGGTGCAGCCCAGCTGACATTTTTCTTCTTCTTTTTTTTTTTTTCTATGACAGGTCAATATCAGGAATGGGCTCACTAAATTTTCCAAGGCTTGAAGCTCTGAGCGCATTTTATACTCATCTATCGCAGGACTCCCAGGGCTGTAACTATCGACATTTGTATAAACTAGCTGACCCCTCACGGCTCTCCCGGCTGTTGATTTACATACAGTAGGTGTGAGATGAGGCGTTTTGCACCACCATGCATGCACACACGCACACAATGACACAACGGCCCATTGCGGAAAGCTGCAGATGAGTAACAGAGAAATACGGCGTCGTGAAGGCCTGGCATTGAGATGGGGGGGGAGTGGGTGGGCTGCGGGCTGGACATTTATTGCTGCACGGAGAGAGCCCATAATCACACGTTACAGAGAGGCACATATTTCACTCTGACCTCCCAAGTTAGAAACATATCGGGAAAGTTCTTTAATTTATCACTTTGCGTTGGCCATTCAGTTTAAATACCGAGAGATTTACGCCGTTCTGATCAGCAAACTCGGAGCAGGAGACCAGAAGGGAAAAGAAACACAGCGTCTCTGACGGATTGGAACATTAAATTAATGGCAAAAAGGTCACGAGTGGAGACAATGAGAAAAAAACGTTATTGTTAATGGGCAGGGGAGGACTGTCACCGTATGTTGGGAACTGCAGAGGCCATGGCTAGGGTCATCGTGCTTCATCAAATCTCACCATCTTTCAGCATTTTACCAAAAAAAAAGTTGGATTAACATCTGTACTCATAAAAAGGAAACACAACTGATAAAGAACCTGTGACCCTTTACAAATATTAAAGCAATTTACCATTCTGTTTAACAGCACATTGATTTCTACATTACAAAATAATGAAGTCATAAATTAAACGCACTGCATGTGTGCTTCATCAGACAGGGGAGTGACGAGCAGGTGGGATTCAAAGATCCGTCTATTTCAGACCCCACAGCGCACCTCAGTAGTCCGATGTTTGGTTTCAATCAGGCGCTCACCAGTTGCCCTATGGGTATAATTGGGGTGTCCAAATGTTTTTAAGCCAAAGCCTCACAAAATGCTGTAGCACCCGGTCAGGGTCCCCCACCAATCAATGCTGGGCAGTGAAGCATGATGTTGGATCTTGCTTTCAGCCAACAGCAGTCATAATACAGGTACTTGATTTTGGATGGTAGCCGACTTGTTAATCAAAGCAAATGTCTAATGGCTGCAGACTGTTGAGGAATATGTGATTAAATATCAGGTGACATCACTTGGCCAAGGGATCTTAACCTTTTTTTTCTTGCAGGAATTGTAATGTTTTGAAATGTCACCATTTTTTCTGTGCTAAACCCTTACAAGGCAAAACTAAAGGTAAGATTTCTTTAATCTCGCCTCCCTAATAATGCACTTGGGAATTTGAAACAGGGGTTTATTGATAGTGTTTTCTGTTAGTCTGTGTCTTTTAGTTTTTCTTATTTATGCCAAATGTATTTATTTTTTATACAAAAAAATGTTCTTGCAAATTAATCCAAATAAAAAAGTCCTATAGTTACAAAAGAATACAGTAACATACGACAGCAGATTAAAATCACTCACAAATTACATAAAAAAAGAAGAGAAAACTGAACAGAAATGAGCGCACTGTGGCACAACAGAAATGTCTTCACAGCCTCTCAGGGCAGGGAGCGCCATCTTCCGGAGACCTCGAATATGAACAGAGGGTTTAGATCAGGGGTCCTCAATCACGGTCCTGGAGGGCCGCAGTGGCTGCAGGTTTTTGTTCCAACCCAAATACTTGTTGCTCAAGTAACACTTCTGCTTCATTTTAGTTGTCTAAGATTTTGAACATTTACTCCTTGTTTTAGTTTCAAACTGCTATAATCTCAGTTTTGAATTGCTCCTTATTAGCAATAATGCAAATGACAAAAGAAACCAGCATTTCTCCGTTTAGCTTGTTGCCATTTACACCTGTGTGTATTTATCACAAACTGTTTGCTTTAATGAAATACTTGGAAGGGAAGGGAAGAGAAAAAAGTGAAGGACTGAGAATTACTCATCCATTTTAGACTTCAATTTATTTAGATGATATCCTTAGAAAAGAAAAGAAAACTCTAGGATATGAGAAGGACCTGACATGGCAGAGTTAAAGCACTAACAAGCCATGAAATTGAATTATTGGCAAGGATTGTTTTCTAATTAAGCTAATGGGTTGGAACAACAACCTGCGGTCACTGCAGCCCTCCAGGACTGACTTTGCCCACCCCTGGTTTAGATGATGGTGGGCTTTGCCAAGGTGGCCTCTCAGACCTATAGAGGAGAAAGGAAACGTCATTATTAGTGGTGGCTCCCCCTCTTGCCCCTGTGGGGTATTGCATACCTTGTCTGAGCCTGGAAGACGCCCATGCAACACAAAGTAAAGGCTGAGCCTGCTTCATGGCTGCACAGTTTTGCTTTTATTTATTTATTTAATTGATTTTATTAAAATCAAATAACATTCCATACAAATAAATCTAGTTTAACAAAAATAGGTTTGAAACAAATCAATCCCCACCCCTGAGACAGAGAGCTAGGCCAGCATAGTAAAACTTTATGCTAGTAAAGACAAATGAGTAGATGAATTAATAAATTAATAAAGTTAAATGGAGTAAAGGAGGGGAGAGAATCTGCTTTCTTAATATAAATGCCTATTCTAAAATGTTATTGATTAGATCCTGCCAGATTTGGAAAAAGGTTTGCACAGATCCTGTAAGTGAGAATTTGATTTTTTCCAATTTTAGATAATATACAGTTAGATCCATAAATATTTGGACAGAGACAACTTTTTTCTAATTTTGGTTCTGTACATTACCACAATGAATTTTAAATGAAACAACTCAGATGCAGTTGAAGTGCAGACTTTCAGCTTTAATTCAGTGGGGTGAACAAAACGATTGCATAAAAATGTGAGGCAACTAAAGCATTTTTTTAACACAATCCCTTCATTTCAGGGGCTTAAAAGTAATTGGACAAATTAAATAACTGGAAATAAAATGTTCCTTTCTAATACTTGGTTGAAAACCCTTTGCTGGCAATGACAGCCTGAAGTCTTGAACTCATGGACATCACCAGATGTTGGGTTTCCTCCTTTTTAATGCTCTGCCAGGCCTTTACTGCAGCGGCTTTCAGTTGCTGTTTGTTTGTGGGCCTTTCTGTCTGAAGTTTAGTCTTCAACAAGTGAAATGCCTGCTCAATTGTGTTAAGATCAGGTGACTGACTTGGCCATTCAAGAATTTTCCACTTCTTTGCTTTAATAAACTCCTGGGTTGCTTTGGCTGTATGTTTTGGGTCATTGTCCATCTGTATCATGAAATGCCTCCCAATCAGTTTGACTGCATTTAGCTGGATTTGAGCAGACAGTATGTCTCTGAACACCTCAGAATTCATTCGGCTGCTTCTGTCCTGTGTCACATCATCAATAAACACTAGTGTCCCAGTGCCACTGGCAGCCATGCACGCCCAAGCCATCACACTGCCTCCACCGTGTTTTACAGATGATGTGCTATGCTTTGGATAATGAGCTGTTCCACGCCTTCTCCATACTTTTTTCTTGCCATCATTCTGGTAGAGGTTGATCTTGGTTTCATCTGTCCAAAGAATGTTTTTCCAGAACTGTGCTGGCTTTTTTAAATGTTTTTTAGCAAAGTCCAATCTAGCCTTTCTATTCTTGAGGGTTATGAGTGTCTTGCACCTTGCAGTGCACCCTCTGTATTTACTTTCACGCAGTCTTCTCTTTATGGTAGACTTGGATATCAATACGCCGACCCCCTGGAGAGTGTTGTTCACTTGGTTGGCTGTTGTGAAGGGGTTTCTCGTCACCATGGAAATGATTCTGCGATCATCCACCACTGTTGTCTTCCATGGATGTCCAGGTCTTTTTGCGTTGCTACGTTCACCAGTGCTTGCTTTCTTTCTCAGGATGTACCAAACTGTAGATTTTGCACTCGTAATATTGTAACAATTTCTCAGATGGGTTTTTTCTGTTTTCGCAGCTTAAGGATGGCTTCTTTCACCTGCATGGAGAGCTCCTTTGACCGCATGTTGTCTGTTCACAGCAAAATCTTCCACATGCAAGCACCACACCTCAAATCAACTCCAGGCCTTTTAACTGCTTAATTGATAATGACATAACGACGGACTTGCCCACACCTGCCCATGAAATAGCCTTTGAGTCAATTGTCCAATTACTTTTGAGCCCCTGAAATGAAGGGATTGTGTTAATAAAATGCTTTAGTTGCCTCACATTGTTACGCAATCATTTTGTTCACCCCACTGAATTGAAGCTGAAAGTCTGCACTTCAACTGCATCTGAGTTGTTTCATTTAAAATTCATGGTGGTAATGTACAGAACCAAAATTAGAAAAAAGTTGTCTCTATCCAAATATTTATGGACCTAACTGTATGACATCAGTTACTCACTGACTTAAAAGAGGTGACTTGGGATTCTTCCAGTTGAGCAAGATAAGTCTACGTGCCAGTAGTGTAGTAAAGGCGATCACAGTTTGTTTGTCCTTCTCCACTTTAAGCCCCCCTGTGAGCCCACCAAACACAGCTGTTAGTGGATTAGGAGGGATTGCGACACCAAGGCTGTCTGATAGACATTTAAAGATTTTGGTCCAGAATGATGTTAATTTGGTGCAGGCCCAAAACATGTGACCCAGTGAGGCTGGAGCTCGATTGCAAAGTTCGCAGGTTGGATTTTGCCCTAGGACCATTTTGGACAATTTTAAACGAGAGAGATGCACTCTGCATTGGATAATTGTATGCTTTGCACATATGGAGCTCAAGTGAATTCTCTGCATTGCTACCTTCCACTCCTTTTCTGAGATGTTGAGTATGAGATCCTTTTCCCACTGTACTCATTGATCTTTGAAAGGTAGGGACTGTAAAATGTTTTTATATATTACTGAGATGCTGTATGAGTCCTCGGGACCAATCAATATTTTTTCCGGCATAGAGAGTTGGTGGGAGGTGAGGAAAATTGGGCAGGTTTAGTTTAACAAAGTTTTTAATTTGAAAATAGTGAAAGAAATGTGTTGCTGGAAAGTTAAATTTGGAGTGTAATTATTTGTAGGATGCGAAGACGTTGCTATGTACAGATCTCTAAGTGATTTAATCCCAAATGTTTTCTAGACATTAATAACTGCACATGTTTGAGAGGGTGGAAAAAGATGGTTATCATGCAGAGGTGCCACAGATAGAAGATTCTCTATCTTAAAATGCTTCCTACATTGGTTCCATATTCTGAGTGAGTGAAGCACAATTGGGTTGTTAGTATATTGGCGATACCGTGCATTTATTGGGGTACAAAGCAAGAAATATAAAGAAGTACTGCAGGATTTCATTTCCATTGTGAACCAAGCCTGTGTCCATGTCCATGTTTTTATAGCTTGTATATTTGCTGCCCAATAATAAAACTGAAAGTTAGGTAGAGCCATGCCACCTTCTGCATTAGGTCTTTGTAGGGTCACCCTTTGGATACGTGGATGTTTTGAATTCCAAATAAATGAGATTATGGTTGAATCTAATTTTTAAAAAAATGATTTATTGCTGTATATTGGAATGTTTTGAAATAAAAAGAGAAGCTTAGGAAGGATATTCATCTTAACAGTGTTAAGTCTTCCAGCTAAAGTGAGATGAAGAGTTGACCATCTATGCAAGTCTTGCTTAATTTTTTCCATACAGATGGCAAAATTTTGTTGATAAAGAGCTTTATGTTTACTTGTGATGTTTACCCCTAGATATTTAAACTGACCTGCGACGATAAAAGGGAAGGACAGTTTTGCTTTTAGATCCAATGTGTTCCTGCATTTATTTTTTTTAGCAAGGGTGACATTTATTGAACAATAACAACTCTGTACAAAGCAAAAGCTTTCCACTGTTGATTGATATTAATGACTAGTAAAATGATATGTGACATATGTTTGTTTTATTATTAATCATTTATAACATTCATCTTTCTTCATCATTGTATATTCTTTTACACTAGTTGGTAAAATTCTAAAATGTTTCTGTAAACGGTGATGCAGCAAACAAGTTTACCAAAACTAATAATAATAATTATAATATCGTCATCGTCCGACTGGAACAGAGGGAGAGAGACTCTGGGCAGTTATCTTGTATCGGGGTGAGTAAGAGAGCACTCACCTGTTAAGACACACATTTCACAAACCCCTTGGCGTATCGTTCTTGGGTAGTCTCCATCCTGGCTTAGATTGGCTCAAAGAGGTGGGGAGTGAGAGGGAGCCCCACTGGCAGAAACTGCCATGGGTGGAGAACACAGAGTAGGAAAATGAGGTTGGGGTTTCTCACATTAGATGACATTTCCAGCGATTTTCAGTCGTAGCCTTCATTGACAGTCAGTTTGGCAGCGAATTCCCATGAAGATGATCGTCTAATGTGAAATATCCAATGACTGACTAGAATAAAATCAAGCAGGTTTGAATTTCTCTTTGGTCAGAGGGGTGGGCTGTTTGAGTATGAGGGCTGAGAATCAATGAGCATTCAGGCAGAAGTACATTGCACAGAATGTACCAACAAGGAATATGGAAATTAAATGTTTTGAACCTCATAAATAGAAGAGAAGCTTGTCTGTCTGATGTCTCACTTTATGTACTAAACAGAATGGAAAATAGGAATGGCAGAAAGTGCGGCTGAACACACCACAAGTATTAACCCTTAGCAAGGCACAGGTGCTGTTAGCTTCACAAACAGAAGCAAAGCTAGTCTGCCTGATGTCTCGTATTTTACACACCATAACAGAATAATAAAAAGAAATTAGGGGCAGAGGTGGTGGCTGAACTCGCTGAAGCTGTTAACACTTCGTACAGCACCATCTTTCTGGTAGCACGCTATTGGCTGTGAGAAAAAATTGCGAGCACAACTGTGCTGGAAGATCGATGTTCAGTCGGTAAACGTTTCAGTCATGCCATTTGACCTGGTGTAGCAACAAATCTGACAAACCCCATGGCAAAATGTCGCATAATGTGACAAGAGTGGAGATTCACTGCAGAACACTATGAGAGGGAGCAGTGGAACTGAAACACAAGTTTGCTTTCAGCTCTGATGCAGATGTTGTAGTCTGATGAAAAAGAGCCTAAAAATCACAATCTTCTATTACCTTGTGGTCACGTCGAACGAGACAAACTGAACAAGAGCAAATTAACCTTAATGAGGGAATAGCTTTCTTAATTCATTACTTTACCTTCTGAGGTTATGGATGAGATGAAGGGATGGTCATGGACTGTACCTTAGCACATACTGTAGATTGGACCATGCTCACCTACGCTTGGCTAATCTAGAGTCACTATGTGTGCATTTCAGAGGAGTCCAACGTAACAGGGATTTGATACTAAATTATGACTGACCCCCCCCACCAGCCGTCCTCCACCCCTCACATATTCAAGTGAACACACACACGTTATATAAAAGGTTTGTTCTGGGTTTGCCTACACCAGCTGTTAATCCTGCCATTGTATTTTGCTTGTGCCACCTGTTAAGGCTTCCACCGCTCTTTTTTGGGCCTGTGCCACATTCTAACGCTGACACTCCTTGTATCATGTGTGTACCACCTCTTATTTTGTGTGTGCCACTTGCTTACATTTTCTGCCGCTTGACTTAGCTGAAATCAATTTGCTCAAATAATTGTTGTCTTACAGTCTTGGCTTAGTTGGTTCCATGAACATAAAGCATTCGGCATTAACTGAAGACGAGTTTGTCTGCGCATTTAAGCAGCCCCAAGAAACAATTGTGGTTGATCAAAGAGAGACAAAGTAGAGTCCACCATTTACTGACTGAGTATCTGTAACTTTAGGTTGTAACTAATGGGATTATTATGGGATAGCATGGAAAAGTAACATGTGAGTTATACAAATCTGCAACAATACAAATAGGAAATCGAGAAAGCGAGAGGCTGCATGGCCTTGTATCGCAGGGTGATGTGAAATGTACATTACAGTTCTGAATCTGTGCTTTGCATTATCTATATACCAGTAAACCCCCGATTCTCTAAAGAATCGCAAATACAAGAATGGCAATCAGTGTCTGTTCCCTCCGATATTTGTAGGGATGAAAAATCATAGAGGGTGTGTGCGTCCTGGGAAAGTTTTCATTTAATTAAATAAACGTATTGGTACTAAAGCGGTTTCGTTTTGGAGCTGTGACTCATCTGGTTCTGGTGTTCCGGAAGCACGTTGTAGGCGACTTTGTTTATTGTTTTTATCCATGCAGTCTCGTTTTTGTTTTTCTATGGCTGTGTCATTAGCTAGAAGTCGTTTGCTGACGGCGGCGGATTCGCGTGCTGAAGTGACGATGGCGGCGGACCCAGGTGTGGAGGTGTACATTACTAAACGAAGGTGGTATAGGTGGTGGTGTGGGCGGTCATGTTCGGGCAGCGGTGGTAGTGTGTATGGCTTGCCTGTGGCCTCTGGCATCTGTGCATATATACTGTACAACCTGGCATGCACGCTTTACCTCAAGTTGTTTGGGTGCCACCTACTGAGTCTGGGAAGCCGCTGGGTTTGTTCATTACTTCACTCCACAGCAGTGCCACTCACAATATGGCGGCGACGTTGATGTATGATTCTGCTAGTCATGAGGCATCTAGTTATTCTCTGTCAATGTTTAAATATGTCACCAAGGCAACTTGTTGGCGTACATGCGTTACGTCAAGTTTAGTTTATAGGTTGTGTTGTGTTGTTTGGGCGCCACTTACTGACTTTGGGAAGCCTCTGGGTTTGACTGTTGGGTGCTGTGCGAGTGCGCGTGCGCTTTTGGCACGGGTTGCGTCTCTCATCAGTGCATATATACAACCTTCATAAACATTACTAAATGAAGGGTTTATATGCGGTGGTGTGCGCGTTCGGGCTGCGGTTGTATTGTGACCTGAAGTTTAGTTTACAGGTTGTGTTGTGTTATTTGGGCGCTACCTACTGAGTCTGGAAAGCCGCTGGGTTTGACTCTGGGGCGCTGAGTCGCAGTGCGCGTGCACTTCGATGCATCCTGCGTCCGTGTATATAATTATACAACTGTCATTTAGTAATATAGATACTGTATATAAACTGTAAGGACTGCCTGCCTCTCACGCAAAAACGTGTGAACCCCTGACTTATGAAGCATTAATTTGGTCTCAGTTGAAAGCTTATATTATGACACGTGCAATGTGACCCATAAATTGAACGATCTGAGCATGGCAGGACCAAAACTGGACTTTGAGTCCCTCTCATAGCTGCCATAAATGTGCCACCATGTCTCTGCTTCTGTAGCCTGAAAAGATATGCACACCAGCGCACCCCACTGACGTGCAAATTACCAGACAGGAAATGCCACCGCTGCGTGACGGGCCACATAGCTTACACAACAAACATGGCTGACCAATCACATCCCTGGTCTGACATGAATGACATGACCCATGAATTAAAGGTGCAGCCGACGACAGCCTCGATGTAAGACTTCGAGTGATCATGCTGCAGGTGGGATGTGAAACCAACCATTTTTGGAAATGTTTCAGGAATTATTCAAATGTATTTTTGTAATTGCTCACTTTGATTATAAATGTACTAGTTTGTGAATGTCATACCTAAAGTATTGTCAGTATTGTATTCAGTTGCAACATGAGTCGTGTGAAATTCATTTGGAAAAGTAAGTAGAAGATACTTCATAATGATTACAACATATACTTATATGAAAACATATGTTGTGCTTTTAATAATAATAATAATAATAATAGAGCTGTAGCTTCCATCCCTGGTAGAAAGCTTCTTGATCTTGATTTCTGCTAAGGAGTTTGCTCTGATTAGAAAGACTGATGATGTGAATATCATGTAAAGAGGACTTAACTGTACACTGATATTATAGAATGATTTGTGCTTTACATAGTCAGCTTTTAATAAGCCTGGTTGGATGTTATTTGCAATTTGTTGCACCTATGATGTTTGAAAAACTTAAGAACATTATCTAGTGCCATAAACGTTGATGAAAATAGTAAGTGTCATGGAGTAGGAACACACATTCTGGATGGAAAGGACAATGATTTCTTGCCCGGACAGAAGGCCATAATGGAAGGACGGCGGGAGTGGAGATTTAAACTGGCTAGAATGCCTTACCATCTTCATCATGACGGGGAGAGAAGAATAATGGATGCACTGGGGGAACATGGATGCCGGTAGCATTTAATTTCCCTGCACAGCAGGTGAAAAAGCAAGTGGTAGTCTTCCTCTGGGCTGATCCCAATTAGGACACCTGTAGAGTGGCATGGGAACTGGAGTCCAGAAGTACAGCCCTGTTGGGGTCCATGGGTGCCACAAGAGGGTACCATCAGGGGAGGACTGCCCTGGTTTCCTCATGAGCCGGAAATGTTCTGGCTGACCAGCACCGTGGTACCAGAAACAGTCCCATGTCCAATTTAAAAGAAGACTTCCGCCTCACCTGTGGGAGTCAGAGTTGATAGGCAGTGGGCAACACTCACCTGGAATAGTGGAAGGAGAGAAAGCATTTATTCTTTGTATTATTGCGTTATTGTTGGCTGTATTGCACTTCAAGAGATGTTAGAGACAATAAAAAAACTTTTTTTCGAACCTGAAGTTGTGCTGGGTAGCACTGTGTCTGAGGTTCAGGGCTCAGGGGTGCCCCCTTGTGGTTACAATATATCTATTGGAATGTATTTTGTAATACATTTTCTTATATAATACGCCACCGTGGCTGTCCGTTTGTCTGTCCAGGATTTTAAATCACTTGTAGCTCACACACCATGTGAACTATTGACCTAAAATTTGGCATACATATACTGCGTGACGTCTACTGTCCGCTTTCAGGGTGATGATTGATCTCAAAGGTGGTTCCTCTTTTTATTTTTATTTTATTTTATTGTAGAATCAAGGCATGCGTACGGGCACCATTCTCATTCCCTACCACCTTCGCCGTCACTTCCCCTACCTCTTCATATCTTAAATCATTCTTGAGGCAGATTGAAGACTTAAGTGCCAGCTTAAGTGAAAAATTAAGGAAAACGTACTAAATAACTGCAACATAAACACTTCTAATGTGAAAATATATCGACAGAAGAAGAAAAGAAGTGGGCCGCTAGGGTGGAGAAAAGAAGATCTGCTCAGGAAGCAGCAACTGCATCAACCTCTGTGCAAACGAATGATAAATGTACAGAGAAAGAGGATGAAAACTAGGAATGTTCCAGTCAAGTGTATAACGTGCAGTGCACCATTACTGGTATAGTAATAAAATGTATTGCACATCACAAACATTTTTAGTAATAAAATGCAAAGAACATGCCTCTGCTATATACCATTTGTTATGAGATTTGTAAAAGCAGTGTTAATGTTTGTGATGCTCCATCTGTTGGAATAACAGATGCAAAACATTTAATTGCTAAAAATGCCTGTGATGTGCCATCTGTTGAAATGACCAAGACAAAGCAATTGGATGGACACACAGATACACAGTCACTTATCCTTTTACTAAGGTGGATTGATACACGGTAGGTAATGTTGGATTTTGCAGGTCTGTATCTCTTATAGAGATCGTCACCAGATGTCTGTGATGTCCATTAACAAAAAGCCTGACATACACTCTGCACTCCCTCATCCTTTGGATTTTCAAGGAATGGACACACTTTGGCTGATCCTTAAGGATCATTATCTTTTTGTGTACTGAATCTAAAAGAAATATCTGCTTGCAACTCCTCAGTATGAGCTTGTAATTACCAATTTTTTATAATGAGCATTTCCATTTCCCTGGCAGATACTCCATTACAAAATATTTTCTTTTTTAAATGTGAACTATTGTACGAACAGTAAAGAGGTTGTTTACAATTATTCACTGAGGTGAGATGAAATTGATTTAATATGCACATTAATGTGTTCTAAAAATAATTTGTTTTTATTACACAAAATACCTACAGATATTTTCATTGCGTATGTAATGAACATACATATCAGATTAATTTAAGCAACAGTGAATGTAGCAACATTAGATACACTAAAAAAGTTGAAACCTTTGTCTGAGGTTGTGCTTCATGAACTCTTGAGCCACAACACTCTGCCCTGGTGGTCCGGAGCGGGCTAAGAGGTGATGCTTAGTTGCTTTAGTTACCAAGCACCCTAATTCTCTTTGGTGAAACTGAAAAATAGTTGAAATAAGTCTGGTTTGTTGAATTAAGCAAGGTTTGCATGCTTAACCTGCTTTGTGAAATACCCCCCCAACTCCCCCCCAAGTCTCCAGAGATCTTTGTAATTCCCCTCATCCACTTCTCTCAGGGTATTAAGCTGGATGATCTCTGTTTTCCTTATAAATCCTTCCATTGCTTTACTATATCCCCTTAATCCGAGTGGGAGCCCACATTGGATGGACAGCCAGTCTGTCATAGGGCACAATCATGCTCATACACACACACAGGTCCAATTTACAAGGGCCTAATGGCCACATTTTTGTCAGATATCGAAAGAAAACCAGAACTTCAGGAGAAAAACCCACAATCAGGCACAGCCAGAACACGCAAAACCCCATACGGCAGTGGTTCTCAATCTGTGGGGCGGGCCCCCCTAGGGGGACGCGAAGTAACAAAAAGGGGGGCGCGAAGATGTGAAAAAAAGAAAACAAGAATCGAAAATATGAAAAATACATTTATTGAAACCAAAACAAATTAACTTAAACTGCATTCTGATACTAGAAAATAAATATAGAGTTAGATAAATGTTGATAAACGTTAAGTAGGTATAATAAAATATGCATCTATGATATATCATTAATTAAAAAAGAATAAATTGGTATTAGTGGGCTCCTTTCAAAAAAACCTTAGGGTTTTGAAAACTCAGGTCGCAAATACTTAAAGGTTGAGAAACGCTGCCATACAGACAGGGCCAGGAGTGGGAATCGAACCCAGGATTTGAGAACTGATAAGGCAGCAGGTCTACTCAATCTGGCACCACTCTTTCCCTTCTTTGTATGGACACAAGTAAGCCCGCGATTCGCTAGCGAATCGGAAATCCAAGAATGGCAATCAGTTTCTGTTCCATCTGATATTTGGATGGATGACATATCATGGAGGGTGGGTGCGTCTGGGGAAATGTCATTTACCGTATTTTTTGCACCATAAGACACACCTGACCATTAGACACACCTAGGTTTAGAGGAGGAAAACAAGAAAAAAAATATTCTGAACCAAATGGTGCACTAATATGTTTAATAAAATATAGCAGAATAATATTTCAACCATGTAAATTCAACAGCGGTATTAAGAAACATCATCACTGTCATTAACAAATAAGGAGAGACTTTAAGGATCAATCACTCTTCTAGTTTTATGGAAACCCCAAGAACTCACTAGTGTCAGAATTTATTAAGCTCAGTTGCTCACAATCACTTTGCAGCATCACGTACCTATCATCACGCGACATAACCTGTCCAAAGCCACCAGGGGACAAAGCACGTTTGGACCAATGCTCCCTGAAGTTATATCGCCAGTCTAGTCCCATCTATATTTGTAATGCCACAAAGCCCTTCATCTCGTGTTTTGTTGTGGGTTTCCAGTTTGAAAAATGAGAATGCGGTGCAAGCACAGCCCTCGATTCAAAAAATTGCTCTGCATACCTGTTTGTCTCGTCTGACAGTAGCTGAAAGGCAGCTTCAGGAAAGAACAGCCTGAAGTAGTCCAGCGACTGGTAATCTGTGGAGTCCAGAGTCCGACTCAGTGATAATGCGCAAAACATCGTCTGCTGAGTATTTTGTTTTCTGCACTCGCTTAGCTCCCTCATGAGATGTAGATGCCATCTTGCCTTTGTTTATATTTGTTTACATTTCGCAACTCACGCACACGCAAGGATTAGATGCTGAGTCAATGAGTCTAACATTCCTACAAGCACAGAGGGAATGCCTGTAACGTAACAGTGAGTTTAGTCGCCCTCTACCCCTGGATGTCGACTTTTGTCAGGTAATACACATCATGGTCTGTGACGCAATATTCGCTCCATAAGACGCACAGACATTTCCAACCTTCTTTTGGGGAAAAAAAAGTGCGTCTTATGGTGCGAAAAATACGACAATTCAATAAGCATATCTGTACTAAAGCAGTTTCGTTTTGTGGAGACGTGATTCTGTTGCCTTTGTTGACACCGACTGCTGGCAGAGTGGAGCACAGCAAGTTTAGTTTACAGGTTGTGGTGTTCGTGTGCCAGCCACTGAGTCGGGGAAGCCGTTGGGTTTGAGTCTGTGACCGTTATGTGATCTGTATTACTGGCATAGTGGATTAGAGCAAGTGTAGTGAAGAGGTTGTGTTGTTTGGGCGCCACCTACTGACTCTGGGAAGCCGCCGCGTTTGACTGTGGGGCGTGCGCCACGGCGCAATATGCGCCTCGGTGGGAAGCCGCTGCGTGATGAAATATCATGGAGGGTATATGCGGTGGTGTGGGCGGTCGCGTCCGGGCGGCTGTACAACCTGGCGTGCACGCTTCACCTCAGGTTTAGTTCACAGGTCGTAGGCATGGTAAAGTTTCCATTTAATTCAATAACCCTATTTGAACTAAAGCAGTTTCTTTGTGTGGGCACCTTCGTTCATTGCTTGTATCCATACGAGCTCGTTTACAGGTCGTAGCTATACGGGCTCGTGTTTGTATTACTAATCGTTGAGCTCCCTCCATTTGGATACGTGCCTCCTTTGCCTGTGCTGTGTCAAAAGCGCGTTGTGGGCGCGCTCGTTCATTGTCCGGGCGGCTGTACAACCTGGCGTGCACGCTTTACCTCAGGTTTAGTTCACAGGTCGTAGGTATGGTAAAGTTTCCATTTAATTGAATAACCCTATTCTTTGTGTGGGCGCCTTTGTTCTGCATTTGACCCTACAGGTTGTGTTGTTTGGGTGCCATCTACTGACTCTGGGAAGCCGCCGCGTTTTGGGAAGCCGCTGCGTTTGACTCTGGGGCGGGCGCCACGGCGCAGTACGCATGCGCCTCGGTAGCAGTACACATGCGCCTCGGTGCGTCCGCCGTGCATGAATCAAGTAGGGTTTAGTAAGATAGATAAAGGCTAATATGAAGAATTCATTGCTGGAATGCCAATGAGTGTCCTTCTAACTAAACTTTTGGTTTTGTTTCAGTTGTGAATGTTAATTTACTTTGCCACTTGTGGATTGTGGGTAATGGGGCTGTCTCTCTACTCAGGACTCTTTGGCGTGAATCACTCCTATTACAGTTTTGTCCAGCATACATGACGAGTGACGAGCTGGTAGTGGAAGGTGTATCACAAAATACTGGCACCTACTGCTAAGGGACCACAGACTGTGCCCAAAGACTGTTAACCAGTGCTGATAAGGACTATTGATGTCAAAAAGCAGCCTACCAACATGAAGGGGCAGAGCATATCCAATAATCGAGGCCGTCCATATCTTCCAGCTCCTTGAACATCCTGACAAAATGAGGAGAAACTCTCATTAACACAACTGCCTCTCACTGGCTGCCTTTTTGCTCTTCACCTTCTGTAAACTCTAGAGGATATAATGGATGAAAATCCAAGGAAAGCAGCTGCTTCTGAGTTTTGATAAGAGTCACTTAAGTCTTTCTGTTGTTTGTTGGAAAAACAGCTAAGCCTCTCGACTGTGTCTTCATGCTGTTTGTATGGAATTGCAGCCACACAACTGGCTCTTTGGGGCAGCAGGCTATTTCTGTTAATGAGCAGGAGTTCCTAATAAAGTGTCCTCTAATTGGGGGCAAATGTGATCCCACCACCTAAAAACCGCTCTCATCAAGGGCAATCCGTTTTGGGATAAATCTGTAGGGTCATTGTGGTTAATGGGCTGTTGCTTCTTTACAGGAGGTCATGGGGCTTAGAGTGTTGGGGTCTCACATGAGCCCAAACTAACTGGAAGGTGGCATTCACAAAGCTTCAATACCTCAGGTTTAAGGGATTGTGAGTGGCACATAAGCATTAATGGTAGTGAGTCTACTGAGCACTTGTATGGTTGACATATTTCTAGCAAACGGCATATGATTTTGCCTGACTGGACCTGAGCAGGAGGTTTTTGTCCTTTCGAACATGGCTGGGAGACTCAGCCCTCCTAAACACCGACCTCTAGCCTTCCAGTCTCTCTGGGAAAACTCTCTGGTTACAGCTGTCAGGCTTTTCCTAAAACTCACCTCCATACTTCAGATAGAGCTATAGCTCTGGCAGGGCAGTTACCATTCTAAAGTGCACCTACAGCTTGCTTAAATATTATTATTGGGAATCATATCTGGGGTTAGAAATAGCTGTCCAAATCACAGAGCCACCCAGGGGACCACTGGTGTTATTCAACCCTATGCCCTAAGAATTTTATCTATAGATGTCACTGATCTGTCTACTCCTCTTTGTACAGCACAGCCCTGGCAGGTGCATT
The DNA here is from genome assembly GCF_900747795.2 of Erpetoichthys calabaricus. Classification (NCBI taxonomy): domain Eukaryota; kingdom Metazoa; phylum Chordata; class Cladistia; order Polypteriformes; family Polypteridae; genus Erpetoichthys; species Erpetoichthys calabaricus. The sequence goes on from NC_041403.2 coordinate 141,903,355, forward strand.
CTGGGAATTCCTGACATTCATGGGATGCAGCTTGGCATCTTGGGAAACTCTTTAAGCTATCTGTATTAGGCAGCAGTCCTTTACTTCAAAGTCTGGATCACTGACTGACCACAAACTAAATGGGTGTCCACTGTTCTCTGCTGCTAACTGATGATCATCTCCCCAGAAATATGGCTAGTCAGACCAGATATGGGACATTGATTTCCTTGGCCTAATTTCTATACCGATTGTACAGTTATGACTGCATTTTTGTACCTTGGCCAACAAAGCAGCTCAAAGGTGTCTTGAGTCCTATTGGATTTAGATAGATAGATAGATAGATAGATAGATAGATAGATAGATAGATAGATAGATAGATAGATAGATAGATAGATGTGAAAGGCACTGTATGACAGAAAGATGATTGACATGAAAGGCACTATATAATAGATAGATAGATAGATAGATAGATAGATAGATAGATAGATAGATAGATAGATAGATAGATGTGAAAGGCACTGTATGACAGAAAGATGATTGACATGAAAGGCACTATATGATAGATAGATAGATAGATAGATAGATAGATAGATAGATAGATAGATAGATAGATGTGAAAGGCACTGTATGACAGAAAGATGATTGACATGAAAGGCACTATATGATAGATAGATAGATAGATAGATAGATAGATAGATAGATAGATAGATAGATATGAAAGGCACTATATGATAGATAGATAGATAGATAGATAGATAGATAGATAGATAGATAGATAGATAGATAGATAGATAGATAGATAGATAGATAGGCACTATATGGTTAATAGACATATATGCAAGGCACTATATGATAGATTATTGATGTGAAAGGTACTATATAACAGATAGATAGATAGATAGATAGATAGATAGATAGATAGATGTGAAAGACACTGTATGACAGAAAGATGATTGACATGAAAGGCACTATATAGATAGATAGATAGATAGATAGATAGATAGATAGATAGATATGCACTATATGGTTAATAGACATATATGAAAGGCACTATATGATAGATGATTGACGTGAAAGGCACTATATAATAGATAGATAGATAGATAGATAGATAGATAGATAGATAGATAGATAGATAGATAGATGTGAAAGGCACTGTATGACAGAAAGATGATTGACATGAAAGGCACTATATAATAGATAGATAGATAGATAGATAGATAGATAGATAGATAGATAGATAGATAGATAGATAGATAGATAGGCACTATATGGTTAATAGACATATATGCAAGGCACCATATGATAGATTATTGATGTGAAAGGTACTATATAACAGATAGATAGATAGATAGATAGATAGATAGATAGATAGATAGATAGATAGATGTGAAAGGCACTGTATTACAGAAAGATGATTGACATGAAAGGCACTATATAATAGATAGATAGATAGATAGATAGATAGATAGATAGATAGATAGATAGATAGATAGATAGATAGATAGATATGCACTATATGGTTAATAGACATATATGAAAGGCACTATATGATAGATGATTGACGTGAAAGGCACTATATAATAGATAGATAGATAGATAGATAGATAGATAGATAGATAGATAGATAGATAGATAGATAGATAGATAGGCACAATATGGTTAATAGACAGATAGATATGAAAGGCACTGTATGACAGAAAGATGATTGACGTGAAACACTATATAATAGATAGATAGATAGATAGATAGATAGATAGATAGATAGATAGATAGATAGATAGATAGGCACAATATGGTTAATAGACAGATAGATATGAAAGGCACTGTATGACAGAAAGATGATTGACGTGAAAGACACTATATAATAGATAGATAGATAGATAGATAGATAGATAGATAGATAGATAGATAGATAGGCACTATATGGTTAATAGACATATATGAAAGGCACTATATGATAGATGATTGATGTGAAAGGCACTATATTATAGATAGATAGATAGATAGATAGATAGATAGATAGATAGATAGATAGATGTGAAAGGCACTGTATGACAGAAAGATGATTGACATGAAAGGCACTATACCATAGATAGATAGATAGATAGATAGATAGATAGATAGATAGATAGATAGATAGATTAAACAAACAGGTTGCATTACATTTAAGGTTTTTTGTCACGAATAATAGGTAAATAATTTAACAGGAGTGGAGCAGATAACTTTATGATCCTTCAGTTGTAGCTTTAGCAGGCTGAATGCCTCATTCCGGTCCAATTGACTCTATGGTAGGTATTAAAAAGGACAGTCCAAATGGTGGGCTACAGGGACATGGACACACCCCAACACTCTTAAAAATAATGGTTCTTAAAGGGCGATATATGGTTTCTTTATTGCGTTGTGTAGTTCCTCAAAGAACCATTGCTTGACAAAGCAAATTTCGTTCTGAGAATGGGTCTTTGTGTATGATGTTAGTTCCTTCTGCTTCGAAAAACGTCTAATACGTAGAAAAATCAATGAAATCTTTAAAATTTAGTAGGCTGTTTAGCAGGAAACTAACAGTTTAAGAAAATCTGAACTTTAAATTTATGACCCATTGGTATCTCATAAATCTTTTCCCATCTCTTCACAGCTGTATGGAGCCTGTTACGAATATAAATAAATAAAAGTTTATTTCAGGAATGCTCATATGGAGGATCTTTGGAAACCAAATATGGTCCCCCTATGACATTGCTGTAACTAACCACTGTGGTGCCTTTATTTTTTTAAAAGTAAAGAAAAATCGGGAAATCTCTGACATGCCATAACACTTACTGCTTTCTTTATAGTCTTTAACTTTACTCGGGGGCGGCACGGTGGCGTAGTGGTGGATGCTGCCTTGCAGTAAAGAGACCTGGGTTCGCTTCCTGGGTCCTCCCTGCGTGGAGTTTGCATGTTCTCCCAGTGTCTAAGTGGGTTTTCTCCAGGTGCTCCGGTTTCCTCCCACAGTCCAAAGACATGCAGGTTAGGTGGATTGGCAATCCCAAATTGTCCCTAGTGTGTGCTTGGTGTGTGGATGTGCCCTGCGGTGGCTGGTGCGCCCCGGGGTTTGTTCCTGCCTTGGCTGGGATTGGCTCTAGCAGACCCTCGTGACCCTGTGTTAGGCTATAGCGGGTTGGATAATGGCTTACTGACTGACTTTACGATGTCACAGATCCCACGCGGTTTCTTTCGCCACACACTCGTCCGTGCAGTATTACTGGTGCGTCTCTCTTCGCGTACTGGTTGAAAACTGCGAACCGGAATTCCATTTGCACCGAGGTAATTGTTCGGCTTTCACTGTCCTGGCGCACGTACAGGGTTCAAAAACATTTGAGAAGAAAACGACGATCCTGAAGAAAACTCAGATGCAGAAGCGCCGCGCCCTGTCCGCTACACACTAAACGCACTCGCTCGCTCGCCCATGAGGGTCCGCAACTGCACAAAGCGCTTCGACAGCTCCACGTTTGTTTGTATGCAGCAGACTGGGAGTTGAATGGAGCTGCCTCATGCTTTCCTTCTCTTACAGAAGGTGTGCATGTTCCGAGTACGCACGCTGTGACAGTTATACAAGCATTGATTGTTGCTTGTGGTTTCATCAGCCCACCAGGAAAGTCAGCGGCTTAGAATTCCGTTACTTAATAGACTTTCCTGACTGTTACTCCCGACCTGCTTTCTATCACGGAACAGCGGAATCTGTTCACTGGTGCGGATGTTCCCAATGGTCCAGTCCAGTCCGATCCGCTCCAGTTTTCCCTTCTCACGATTTAATGAAAATGTCCTTCTGGACTGAATCGCTTTACTTAATGATTTTAAAACTCCGAGTCGAGTGTAGACTTCGGTGTCGCTGTTAAATGGGAGCCTAACTGTATTATGAAAGGGGGGTGTAATTAACTACATTTAAGAAATATAACTTCACTCTCGGGTATTGATGAAATGGAAGTTCAATTTAATTTAAAGGGGGAAGTGCCGTGCAATTAACCAGATGTATTGCTGAATGCCACTTTGAAGCACTGGAGAAGCGTTTTTAATACTATTAAAGTTAATAAGTAAATTGGTTTGACACATTATAGGTCAATCACCTTGCGTTTTTAGAATCTCTTGTTAGCTGCAAAGAGGGTGCCATATTTAGAAGAGGAGGACGTCTGTTTGGATGTTTGGTTGTGAGCTGATCCTCTTACACACTTAAGGCGCACCGCACTGTACGGACGGCTTTTAACAACATTCGTGATTCATTCCTTTTAAAGCAGTCCAGAAAATTCTGTACTATCCTAATAAATGTCTTAATATGAACTTTGGCCTGCCATCGTATCTGTACACGCGTGTTAAAACTCAAAGCCTCAGGTCCGCTAATTAAGATCAAACATACCGATCAGGCTAATGTAACTATTTAAAAAGCACGATTTTTCAGGAAAAAGATCCATCAGTTAATAAAATAAAGATCAAACATTTTCTCTGTTTGAAATCTGACTAGTCTGTTTCAAATGATTTATCATTATCTAATTTCAATTTAAAATGACAGGCGTTTTCCGCGATCTTTCCAGTATTTATTAACCCTGCATTTCATCCAGAAGCAGAATTTAATTGCATTATTTTAATGCGTCAGTCGTTCTAATTCTGTATTGATATCGTATTGTGACGCTGTTCATGGCGCTATATGAATGTTATATACTGACTTGTTTCATCTGTTTGTGCGTGGAGCTGGGCGTTATTTTATGTTAGATGATACAACGCTGTTCCTTTTTTCTATCCGGTCAATACAAACATCTTACTCAGTTCTCTTTGTGGCAGTTTGCTACCAACACGTTCTTTTCATTGTCAACACAAAGGCTGTCGACACAGTAACACACACAGAGAATTTAATTTTGTATAGCCCAAAATCACACAAGAAGTGCCGCAATGGGCTTTAACAGGCTCTGCCTTTTGACACCCCCCCCCCCCCTTGACTCTCTGAGAAGACAAGGAAACTCCCCCCCCCCCCAAAAAAAAAACCCTTGTAGGGAAAAAGAAAAAAATTTAAGAAACCTTGGAAAAGGCAATTCAGAGAGAGACCCCTTTCCAGGTAGGTTGGGCGTGTTGTACATATTCAAAAAAGGGGGTCAATACAATACAATACAGAACAGAACACAAGTAATCCTCAATATAATATAATAGTGCAATAGAAATATTACAAGTACAGAGTAGAATTCAATAGTAGATGATATTACATTACGTCTCCTCATCTTAATCTCCGCCATCTCTCCACCCTCCTCATATATTCCGTTTTCTGGTGACGGATCGGCAGCCCTCACGCTTAGGACCTTTGGTGTGCTTTAACTTCTTCCAGTTTGGGGAGATTTCCACCACAGCCATTTTAAGAATGGTTATGTCGAGTGATAACGAAGAGAGGGTTGGATTCGACTTATTGTCAATGCCCTTCGGACTCTCTTTCGGAAGACCCCCAAGTCCCCTTGCTCTTTGCTTCACTTATACCCGAACTTGAACTTGTATAGTAGAGGGTGAGTCAAAATTATGTTAACATTTGAATGGTGGAAACAATTTATTCACAAAACATACTTCATATGTGCAAGATGATGCAGGAATGTACCATATGTGTCACATAAATTGTCCACAAAAATTGTATACAGTATAAGTATATACATAGCAGCACCATTAGTGTTAACATAATTTTGACTCACCCTGTATAAGAGGTGGAGGTACTCCCCTTTCCCCCACTGTACCTCCAGTGCCCCGTCCTGCTCACCGCTGGTAGTTGTTGACCATAACATTACATTTCATTGTTATGGAAAGTTCATTTATCGCCCAAAACAGCAGATCTCTTACAGTTTACTGCCACATTGGGGTCACGCAGCTGTTTTTGGCTGTCGATCGTGAAGCGCAAGTTCTAAAACACATCCCTTAACCCGCCCTACCGATCGAACCCCCAGGAACGCGGAGTCTCTGCTCCGTCTCGGTATCTGTCCGTCAGATTCGCGATGGAACCTGTGAGGCATCGGCTTTGCGAAAAAAACAAAACAACTTTCTTTAACGTTCATTCATATATTAAGTTGGGCTCAATACGAGTCGTGTCGCCTTTTGTTTTCAGAGGAAAGCTCCCAAAATTCGGAATAGGCTCGCTTTAACCTCTTGATTTCATTCACAGTCGTCATGGGATTGTGGTCCGCCTAACTGATTTCAAAGTAAAAGTAACTCTATTAATTGATCGGAAGGTTGCGATCGCGAGACAGTGTAGGTTTGTGAATAAGCAGAGTTGTCCAGACTATTCACTTAAAAAAAAAAAAAACCATGGCAGCTCATTTTAGAAACCTCATTTGATCACCTGAAGACAACTTGAGGAGCCACCGATTGGCCGTCCGCACACTTAAGTCCTGCCATCCTGGCCCTGGCCGCACAGTGTCGCGTCGTCCTGGGGTTTGGAGAAGGCAGGTTTCAGGACCCTGGGGAAGTCCTCTTTACTCCTCTTGCCTCCTCTCCCCCTTTCAGCAGTTATTGCTACTGTACTCAACCGAAGCCAAACATTCAGACCAGGATAACTGCTTGAGCCTTTAAATTCTCTCCAAGTGCTCCACCAATGCAGGGATATTGTACGGCGAGCGCGCAGAGCCACAGAGTGCCAGCACTGGAGGAGGGCATGTGAAATAAAAGCATGACCGGGAGGATGTACCTGGCGCTGCTATCCGCTTTTCACCTGCTGAATGTCATTTGGGGACAATTTTTTCCAGGTAATTTCTTTCTTTCTTTGAAGGTTATTTGTGTGTCGCATTGTAGTTTGCTCCGCGGAAAAAGAAAGTTTTGTCTGGGGTCCGCTTCATTGGAGAAGCTTTGAGGAAAGTGTGCGGTGAATTAATAGCACAACTTTCGGCATGTTTTGAATCTGCAGAAATGACACCACATGGGCAACATCTATCTATCTATCTATCTATCTATCTATCTATCTATCTATCTATCTATCTATCTATCTATCTATCTATCTATCTATCTATCTATCTATCGCGAGGGTGCTCAATATGAGTTCCTAGATTTGGCACCCTATTTCATTAACTACAGAAGATCATGTCAGTTGTTCCGTAGTATTTATTTAACACATGATAACTCCGCTCGCTTGACCACAGTCTCCTAATTTCATGTAATATCCATCGACACCAGGATCCTTAACGACGATCCTCCGCGGAACACGCGCACCTGCTTCTACGTATCATTCGGCTTCTTTATCTCGAGAAGACATGAACTAAATCTGTTTCCGATTGTAAAGAAAACTAGATTCCCATCCAAATGATCAGTAATATGACAAGAGTCAAGTTCATCAAGCAAATATCCTGATTTTTTCGGGTCTGCTTTAGACAAATTACTGATCGCTGCTGTCATGTTAACCGATTCCAACAATCGGAGCAATTCTCGTTTAAACCATTTACTGCGTGGTTAGGTGTTATTGCTGATCTTTACTGTGCGATCTTCTAAGTGGACGAATTTTATTTGCTAAGTGTGAAGCGCTTTTAAACAGTTTCACGAGTTTCTGACGGAGGTATGGAGTATCTTAGTGTGCGAGTCTTTTAAAAGAGTCTTATTATTCTCTAACGTGCCTCCGTTAAATGTCTTCCCGATGCTCAAGAAAGGATGTCTGTACACTAAACATGTAGGATGCTGCTAGCTTTAGTTAATTGCCGATTAACTATTACTTTAACATCTTTTTCTCTTTACTTAACACTTTTCCGAAATACTGTACTTCACCTGACGTCTCATGATAGCGATTCACAGATATTATAACCAGTAGATGGCGCTCCTGGAACGTACAACGTGCAATCGGCTCATTGGAAACTTTCACGGACCTTACGAACTGCAATGGCTCTTTGCAGAAGACAACGTGCGCACACTACAGTTTCTGAATCGAGACTTTCTTAAACTCAATAATTTAGCAGCACTGTTATCGAAACACCACGCTGGCGCTGGGAAATGCCGATTTACAGTATTCCTGATTAATTCCGGTAGACTCCGGAGTGAAGAGCGCGCTTCCCCAGCGACTTCATTAACTTCCCTCCAGCTCGTCTCATCTGCAGAGTTCGTATTCCCGTGAAGACAGGTCGGTCTACCAGCCGCAGGTCACTTGCATCATCTTCTCATCATCGTCCAACAAACTGCAACATGAGATCAGACAACCAGACAAGCTCGCCGCTCCTCGCCGCCTCCGATCAAACGAGAAAACAGACATCGCTCGCCATCACTCCTGAGCTACGTGCTTCCGATTCTTCTCATTTGTCCGAAGACGCCAACATTGGCCGCTAGTGTGTATTGGAATCTTAATAGCGCGCAGACAAAGAGGGGGCGAGCGCACACGCTTCTGTCAGGTCCGATCTCGGCGATTTCAGGGAACGCACTTTTTCCAAATGTGATCTCTTTATTTTTGTTTAATGGGTGCGTTAGAGATAAATTGCAAGTCGCCTTGTAGCACTAAACTAAACCTGCTAAACGTATATGCCGTTCACTCCTTTTTCTGAACCCACACAGCCTCGAGAATGCCAGGAGCCTACCTCAGGGGCATCGGGACAAACGTAGGAAGCGACTCTAGAGTGGGCATCAAGCGTGCCAGGGCGTACTTACTAGCATACTCCAGGTATATATCGAAGAAAATCAGCCGAATGCATAAATCTTAAGACTAAATTAGACAGGGCTCCTCCTGGATAAAAGAATTGACGCTATGTGTGTGTGTATATATATATATATATATATATATATATATATATATATATATATATATATATATATATATATATATATATGTGCGTAAAGCATTAGTCAAATCTCTAGGAATGTATTTGCTATATAGTGCCTTACGTATCTATCTATCTATCTATCTATCTATCTATCTATCTATCTATCTATCTATCTATCTATCTATCTATCTATCTATCTATCTATCTATCTATCGCTAACGCGGACCCCCCACTTAAGCCCATAGGTTACACGCCAGGCAGATTCGCGCTTCATTCAGAACGCATCATTGTCGAGGTATTCATCATTTTAAAAGCACGCTTTGAGATTCGGCAGATGTTTTAAAATGTTAATTCGGTGTTTTATGTATTATTTTATTTCTTGACTAAAGGCGTAGGCGTTAGGTAATGGTACCAGGACGAGAACGACATTGTGACATAGAGACACAGAGTACCTTTCAGTGTCAGATTTGTGCTGTAGTTAAATGGGAAATTATTTCTATGTGCTTTCAAAACAATATGCTTTATTCACCAATTGAAATTATTCTCGGAGAGAGAGAAATTTTCATTTGTTAAATAAAGTTTTTGCAAAATCGATGCTTTGTGTATACGCATTACATGAAATGAAGGAATGTTTAACTTCTGTGAGAAAAAGTACTCAATTTCTGTGTTTTAAAGCCATAATTTCCATTTGCAGAAATCCAGGTATTGGTTTTCTGTAGTTTCAATGCTAAGGACTGGTATCCTATATGTGTCTGGTATACACCAGTGTACGTTTTATTAGGCGGTGTAAGGTTTAACTGTTTTTGTATTCTTCTCACACACTTAAGCACCAGTTGGATTCACAGCCGTCCTCCATGTGTCGGAATTCTTAACGCTTGTATCTAAGAGCTGCTGCAGCTTCTTCTCCGCTGTCCCTACGTCCGAGACCCACAAGTCCGGCCATTACGCTCCTGTAATTTGTCCCTTTATGTCCGATTAGCTGTGTCCGCCAGTGTCGCCCACAGATGGACTGCCACTCCGTCCGAGGTTGATTCCTGCCTTACGCGTGCGGTGCAACGGAGAAAGCGCATTTAGAAAATGATTTTTTGGACCATTTAGAAGCACACGATGGAAATAAACCTGTCTTTGCCTGGAACAGTTTTGAAATTAGTTCTTCACTTGTTGATGCCAAAGTTTAGATGTAGTGCACTGCGCATAAGTTAATGTGTGCTGCGTATACAGCGAAGCTGCATAAAGCATGGAATTGTATATATGTATGACATACAGGTGCTGGTCATAAAATTAGAATATCATGACAAAGTTGATTTATTTCAGTAATTCCATTCATAAAGTGAAACTTGTATATTAGATTCATTCATTACACACAGACTGATGTATTTCAAATGTTTATTTCTTTTAATGTTGATGATTATAACTGACAACTAATGAAAGTCCCAAATTCAGTATCTCGGAAAATTAGAATATCAATTAAGATCAATGCAAAAAAAGAATTTTTAGAAATGTTGGCCAACTGAAAGGTATGAACATGAAAAGTATGAGCATGTACAGCACTCGGTATTTAGTTGGGGCTCCTTTGGCCTGGATTACTGCAGCAATGCGGCATGGCATGGAGTCGATCAGTCTGTGGCACTGCTCAGGTGTTATGAGAGCCCATGTTGCTCTGATAGTGGCCTTCAGCTCTTCTGAATTGTTGGGTCTGGTGTATTGCATCTTCCTCTTCACAATACCCCATAGATTTTCTATGGGGTTAAGGTCAGGCGAGTTTGCTGGCCAGTCAAGAACAGGGATACCATGGTCCTTAAACCAGGTATTGGTAGCTTTGGCACTGTGTGCAGGTGCCAGGTCCTGTTGGAAAATGAAATCTGCATCTCCATAAAGTTCGTCAGAAGCAGGAAGCATGAAGTGCTCTAAAACTTCCTGGTAGACGGCTGCGTTGACCTTGGACCTCAGAAAACACAATGGACCAACACCAGCAGATGATATAGCACCCCAAACCATCACTGACTGTGCAGACTTTACACTGGACCTCACATAACGTGGATTCTGTGCCTCTCCTCTCTTCCTCCAGACTCTGGGACCTTGATTTCCAAAGGAAATGCAAAATTTACTTTCATCAGAGAACGTAACTTTGGACCACTCAGCAGCAGTTCAGTCCTTTTTGTCTTTAGCCCAGGCGAGACGCTTCTGACACTGTCTCTTGTTCAAGAGTGGCTTGACACAAGGAATGCGACAGCTGAAACCCATGTCTTGCATACGTCTGTGTGTGGTGGTTCTTGAAGCACTGACTCCAGCTGCAGTCCACTCTTTGTGAATCTCCCCCACATTTTTGAATGGGTTTTGTTTCACAATCCTCTCCAGGGTGCGGTTATCACTATTGCTTGTACACTTTTTTCTACCACATCTTGTCCTTCCCTTCGCCTCTCTATTAATGTGCTTGGACACAGAGCTCTGTGAACAGCCAGCCTCTTCAGCAATGACCTTTTGTGTCTTGCCCTCCTTGTGCAAGGTGTCAATGGTCATCTTTTGGACAACTGTCAAGTCAGCAGTCTTCCCCATGATTGTGTAGCCTACAGAACTAGACTGAGAGACCATTTAAAGGCTTTTGCAGGTGTTTTGAGTTAATTAGCTGATTAGAGTGTGGCACCAGGTGTCTTCAATATTGAACCTTTTCACAATATTCTAATTTTCCGAGATACTGAATTTGGGACTTTCATTAGTTGTCAGTTATAATCATCAACATTAAAAGAAATGAACATTTGAAATACATCAGTCTGTGTGTAATGAATGAATCTAATATACAAGTTTCACTTTCTGAATGGAATTACTGAAATAAATCAACTTTGTCATGATATTCTAATTTTATGACCAGCACCTGTATATAAATAAATCTCAGCAGGACGGCTGGAAATCGTAAGGTTGTGAGTTTGAGTCCCAGTGGGAGACATCCAACTGCGAGTACGAGGCAAACACATTACGATATACAGGCGTTATGCGTGCGCGCGCGATTGTGTGAAATATTATCGACTCACTTTATCAAAAAAGAAAAAAAGACTCATCCATCCTTACAATTTCTAAACCGCGTTCTTAGTTTACGGTGTCGGGAAACCATCGCTTATCACCGAAACATTGGGCACAAGACAGGCAGATTCAGCGCCATTAATTTACCCAACACGCCCGTCCTCCGTGTGCAGATCAAATAACTAACAGTTAAACGATTTCTATGCAAATAGGTCGCAGAATATAGACTTTAACCGTTACTTTTACATCTGTTGGAAGAGTTTACAGTCCACATTATGGGATTACCTAGGAAAATCCTCTTGCACTCTTAAAATGACTGGTTCTTTAAATGGCACTTTACTGGGTTGTCTGGTTCCAGAATCATTCATCGTGGGAATGGTTCTTTGTTTATGAAATTGTTTTGGGTTTGAAACGGTCCCTAATAAGTGGACAAAATAAAAATCTTTAATGTGTTACAGGCTAGCAAGACACAACAGTGCAAGAAAACCTGAACTTAGATTGGGCTACTATTGTCTTTTTAAAATCACGTATCCATTGGTATGTCACAAGTTATCTATTCCCATATTTGTGGCACATGTTTGGGATCTAAATATTTTTTTTTCCTGGAACCTTCGTGTGGATGGTTCTTTTAGAAACCAAAAAATACCTTCATTGCTCTTAAGATCGCTTTTACTTTTAAGAGTGGAGGCACAGGGAGAACAAGCAGAGTCGGCGTGCCGGGCTCAAGTTCAACCAGGTGTAGGCATGGCGTACCTTATACTGTAGGACAGCAAAATATCCACGGTTAAAGTCCTCATTGAAAGTACATACTTAACAGGTGTTCACATAATTACTTTCAATGGCGATCCAATTATATTTTATATTAATGAAAAACGGTTAAAGGTTATTTCCACGCTGAAAAAGACACAGCGTTCCGGTTAGTCTTCATCAGGCGTCCTCAGGCTTACACGACCAAACTTTGGGTCTTTTACCTTTTTTTCCTTTTCAGCGTGCAAATCACCTTTAATTTCTTTCTTATTTGCAGATGTAGGCTGGCGCAGCCCTAAAACTAACGCCACAGTTTATATTTAATTTTGCGTTTTATTATTTTTGTGCTTAGCCGTCATTACGCCGTGCTGCTCTGTGCCGAACTGAATACACGGAGTGTGTGTGTGTGTGTGTGTGTAGCAGGTGTATAATCAATAACACTGTAACATAACCAACTGTTTATAAATGCGTAATGTTTGCAAGTGCGTATTGTATATATTGGATGTACGGTATGTTACATTGTAAGTGTAATTTCTATGTATTAAATGTATCCATTCAACCACTTTCCAAACCCGCTTATCCAGATGGGGATTGCTGAGAAGCTGCAGTCTATAAGCACATTACGCCTCTTAGTATCTTTAACTATAATTATGAATTTATACAATCATCATAAAGCTAAACAAAGCGAAAAAAAAGTCTCAAATATAAACGAGCCAGTTCCCGTTTCCCCCACCCGAGACTCTATTAATGAGTTTCGGCCTTTTGCCTGTAATTCCTTTATCTTGCACGTAAAGACTTATTCAGGACTTTTCTCCTCGGTTGTAGCTTCCTGCTCCCAGAGTTGCTCTTTGGCCTTTCCAGCTCCCATTTCAGAGTTCAGTGATAATATAACAAGTATGAACTTCAGAAGGTGTGTGTTCACGCCAAGATCGGGTCACCCCTAATGTGGTCCGGAATGGCGATGCCTTGCTAATGTTTACTAAAACATTAAAAGTCAATCAAAGCGCAGCCGGCCACAGGAGGGTGCGCAGTGCTGTTCGGTAGGGGTGCTTTGTTCATATTTAAGTAGATCCGCGCCGGAGGGCACAGTTCCGGGCTGGGCTAACTGTTTTCTGTCCAAAGTGCACGTCCTACTGGGATCTGCTTTCGTATTCCCCACTAGGAGGTTCCTTATGGCGTCTTTTTATCAGTGTGACGAGCAAGCCGCCCCCGAATCTTTAATATGTGCACCAGTTTCCCCTCGCCCAACAAGCTTTTTGGCAGTTCGTCCCGTTTACGAAGAGCTGCGTGCCACGCACGAGGCAGCACTCATTTTAAGCACACCCGTGTAATTTCTATGTACGCCCGTATTGGGTGTATCTGGAAAATGTTCCGACTTCAGAATTTCTAGGCTACGTTTAGCTTAATTCTGATCAGTATGCAGTTTAAAAGCAGTGTGCTCTGTAGAAGAGGAAAAAAGCAACCCGGCGCCAGCTGGCATCATTACTCATGATCTAATGATACGTATCGTTTGTGCCTCGCCGGCTTGACTCGCTCTCCGCCGCTGTGACTTCGTCTTTAATGATCAGAGCGGACGGTCATCCGTCCAGGGGATTCGGGATTCGGACTGGACGCTTTCCGCGCACACTCTTTCCGAAAGAAAATTGCCGATCTCTTCTTTTTTTGTGTGTGTGTGCCGCGCAACCACTCCTCTCCCCACAATATTTAGCTTTTATTCATAAAACTAATTGATCCTTTCAGTATGATGTGGGATCATTTGAGCGCTAATTACAGCATTCGTACAACGCGCACGCTAACAAAGCCAGTTGAGTTAATTATAATATTCACCGAGTGTATGATAACATTTTGTGAATTAGCCACCCTGCCAGCGCTGATGGCTCCTGCCTGCCAGGCTCCGCTGGCTACACTGTTACCAGCCTGTCTGGCACTTGTCAGGCCTATCAGCAGTGGGTTAATCGGGAAGGGTTGGGGGGTTGCTTAAAAAGTGCGTCCTTCCAAATAGCAAGAGGACCCCGATGACAGCTCTCAGCCTGAGCCACACTTTTTCGAAGCTTTTCTGCCCGCGCCGAAATGCGCCCGTCTGTCGTATTAGTGTCTTATTAACGGAGCGAATATTACAGACGCGCAAAAGGGAAGCATTTTTCACGTTTTGATCAGTTCCCCCATGGCAACTAAGACAGCAGTAATCCAGGCAGATGTGGAGTGGGCCTGGCGCCGCGCTTGCTTGCGGGGAGGCAGCCTCGTCAGCCGTATCTTAAATACAAATTGGACGCTTTATGTCTCATTAGCGGCCTGCTAAATAAATACCTCACTGAGAGTCTGTTTAGCTGCAAGTGCTGAGCCAGGATGATGGGCAGGGCCGACCGGACCCCTTCTCCTCCCCCTGCTGCTGCTGCTGTTGCTGTTGCTGTTGCTGCTGCTCAGTTTCTTGATGCCCACTCCCACTCCTTTATTCTCAAGCTTTCTGTCAAATACAATATTTGATTCTTCCTCCTTACTGTTACCCAGCCTGATTGACACCAGAGGTTAATACCGCCATTATGGCACGCTACAATGCCACACTGATCTTCTCTTTGGCTTGGCCATGTTCCTCTGTGCCATGTTCACTCACTTCAAGATTTCTGACGTCCCGTACTTGCAAAACCTTGCTTGTTAAAAGTGACCTTCTGTAAATGGGTCCTCCTTGCTACCCTGGCATCTTAGGGACTGCCCATAGGTGGTTTGAGTCCTACCTCTTAGGTGGAGCCTACCTCATGTCCTGGTGTGGACAGATGTAAAGCGTGATCTAGGCAAGCAAGGGGGTACCCCTAGGATCTGTGTTGGGTCTTCTACTCTTCTCCCTTTGCACCTCCTCATTAGGCCTCATCATCTAACCCAGAGGTGGGCAATGTCGGTCCTGGAGAGCCGCAGTGGCTACAGGTTTTTGTTCCAACCCAATATCTTAATGAGAAGTCAGTTATTGCTGATGATGCGCTTATTACTCAAGTGACATTTTTGATGCTTCATTTTAGTGGTCTCGCTTGTTAAGGTTCCACACCCTTAATTGCTTATGTCAATCTTAAAACGCTGCATTCCGTGGTCTAATGGCTCCTTATTAAAAATAAGATGTAAATGACAAAGCAGCCAGCAGTTCTCCATCTAGCATGTTTCCATTTACATCTGTGTGTATTCATCATATACTGTTTGATTTAATAAAATATTAAATAAAAAATGTGACAGACTGAAAATTATCCTTTTTAGGCTTCAAATCATTTGATGGATATCCTGTGATATAAGACCATACATTGCAGAGCAACAAGCCATAAAATCAAATAAGGTCTGAGATTGACAAGGATTGGTTTCTAATTAAGCAATTGGGTTGAAATGAAAACCTGCAGCCACTGTGGCTCTTCAGGACCATCACTGCCCACCCCTGATCCAACCCCATGGTTTCACTTATTAGTGCTACACCTTTGATATGCAGCTGTACCTGTTGCACCCTCCAGAGAATCACATGGTATCAGCTAAAATCTCTGCATGTCTCATTGACATTGCAACCTGGATGAAGGAGCACTCTCTGGAGCTCAGTTTGGCCTTCATATTATCCCAGCTTGTCCATCTGTTCAGCACCACATTTCTGTTCAGCTTGGCTCATTATTGCTAACACCCATCAAGCCAATGTGCAATCTTTGGGTGGTGATGGATGACCAGCTGTCCTTCAGTATCTTATTGCTTCAGCCTCATGATCCTGGAGATTCACCATGTACAATATCTGCAAGATCAGACCATATGCAACACAACTTCTGGTGCAGGAGTTGATCTTGTCATGCCTGGGCTACTGCAACTATCTTCTAGCAGCGTGTGTCACCAAGCTGCTGCAGATAATTCAAAATGCAGCAGCACGTCTCATGTTCAAGCGGCCAAGACGGGCACATGTCACTCCTTTCTTCAGATCACTACATTGGTTTCTTGTAGAAGCACATATTAAGTTCAAAGTCTTGATGCTTGCCAATGAGTCAGGTCAGCTCCTATATATGTACAGTGGGGCAAAAAAGTATTTAGTCAGCCACCAATTGTGCAAGTTCTCCCACTTAAAAAGATGACAGAGGCCTGTAATTTTCATCATAGGTATACCTCAACTATAAGAGACAAAATGAAAAAAAAAATCCAGAAAATCACATTGTCTAATTTTTAAAGAATTTATTTGCAAATTATGGTGGAAAATAAGTATTTGGTCACCTACAAACAAGCAAGATTTCTGGCTCACAGACCTGTAACTTCTTCTGTAAGAGGCTCCTCTGTCCCCCACTCATTACCTGTACTAATGGCACCTGTTTGAACTCGTTATCAATATAAGAGACACCTGTCCACAACCTCAAACAGTCACACTCCAAACTCCACTATGGCCAACACCAAAGAGCTGTCAAAGGACACCAGAAACAAAATTGTAGACCTGCACCAGGCTGGGAAGACTGAATCTGCAATAGGTAAGCAGCTTGGTGTGAAGAAATCAACTGTGGGAGACAATTATTAGAAAATGGAAGACATACAAGACCACTGATAATCTCCCTCGATCTGGGGCTCCACGCAAGATCTCACCCCGTGGGGTCAAAATGATCTCAAGAACGGTGAGCAAAAATCCCAGAAATACACGGGGGGAATTAGTGAATGACCTACAGAGAGCTGGGACCAAAGTAACAAAGGCTACCATCAGTAACACACTACGCCGCCAGGGACTCCACTCCTGCAGTGCCAGACGTGTCCCCCTGCTTAAGCCAGTACATGTGCAGGCCCGTCTGAAGTTTGCTAGAGAGCATTTGGATGATCCAGAAGAGGATTGGGAGAATGTCTTATGGTCAGATAAAACCAAAATAGAATGTCGTGTTTGGAGGAGAAAGAATGCTGAGTTGCATCCAAAGAACACCATACCTACTGTGAAGCATGGGGGTGGAAACATCATGCTTTGGGGCTGTTTTTCTGCAAAGGGACCAGGACGACTGATCTGTGTAAAGGAAAGAATGAATGGGGCCATGTATCATCAGATTTTGAGTGAAAACCTCCTTCCATCAGCAAGGGCATTGAAGATGAAACGTGGCTGGGTCTTTCAGCATGACAATGATCCCAAACACACCGCCCGGGTAACGAAGGAGTGGCTTCGTAAGGAGCATTTCAAGGTCCTGGAGTGGCCTAGCCAGTCTCCACATCTCAACCCCATAGAAAATCTTTGGAGGGAATTGAAAGTCCGTGTTGCCCAGCGACAGCCCCAAAACATCACTGCTCTAGAGGAGATCTGCATGGAGGAATGGGCCAAAATACCAGCAACAGTGTGTGAAAACCTTGTGAAGACTTACAGAAAACATTTGACCTCTGTCATTGCCAACAAAGGGTATATAACAAAGTATTGAAATGAACTTTTGTTATTGACCAAATACTTTTTTTCCACCATAATTTGCAAATAAATTCTTCAAAAATCAGACAATGTGATTTTCTGGATTTTTGTTTCTCATTTTGTCTCTCATAGTTGAGGTATATCTATGATGAAAATTAAAGGCCTCTCTCATCTTTTTAAGTGGGAGAACTTGAACAATTGGTGGCTGACTAAATACTTTTTTGCCCCACTGTATATGGAGACACCTGTGAGGTCCTGTGCCCTTCTCACCAAACAAGATCTGCTGATGAATGGCATCTGCTGATACCACCTCAGTGTGGCATCAAATCTCAATCCAGACTCTTTTCATGTGTAGCTCCTAGCTGGTGGAACGAGCTGCTGACTCCCTCAGAGTTTGAAGACCCTCTTTTTTGGTGAATTTCTGATTTCTGATTTTGAAACCTGGGTGGTGTAACTAAATTTTATTTTGTTCTGAGCTGTTCACTAGTGGTGATCAATTTTGTACCCTTGCCCTGTAACACTTGTTCCCAAACAGTCCCCCAGACTGATGTCTACTTGATTATGTTGTCCTCTTTTTTGTAAGCAAATAATTGCAAAATTTAAATGTTGTCCCATATCTAGAGTAAAGTGACTGGCAGGGGGGCTGGCACAGCACTTTAGAACTAGCAGGCATGGCAACCAGGCTCTAATACAGATTCTTACAAATGACGTCCATTATCTTTTTATTCTATTTGATGATTTGTAAAATAAAGTATTCTTCCCTGCCGCCAAGACTGTGCTTGTGTGCAGTTTTGCTGCCATGTCAGCTCACTCCTCCACAGGGCAGACAGATCCGTGTTTAAGTACATGTGCACATCTACAGTACTACTGAAGACCACTGGTCACCTGATGGGTTTGTGTGCTCGTTTCAGAAAGTGAGATGCCCGCTCTTTGTACCGGCAATGCCATGAGACCTCATCTTTGTGCCTTTAAACTACTGGAGCCTTAGCTGTGCAAATAATTTCAAATAAACAATTAAACAATATGTGCCATATTCAGGTGTCTTGGGTGTACTGCAGTAGGAAATGGTCTATAAATGTAACAATGAACTGTATTTATTGTTTGAGTTTTATGTGTTGTAAAAGAAAAGCACAGACAAGCGTAAAGGTTTGGGGTTTTCCGGCCTGTAAGATCAAAGTCAGTTCACTTCTCATAGGTACAACAGACAGTGATGAAATGAATAGGGGAACAATTTATATGGGTGGGACCGGAAACAGGCAGACAGAATGCTGGGAAGGAACCGTGATGGTGGATGGGAGTTATGACGTCATCAGAAGGGGACCAGAGGGAAGGAATGAGTGCGGAAGTGGCTGTGTGTTGTTAGGGAGTCCGGGTGAATTCAAGGCGGTGATGTTTCGGTCTTTCTGTGGAAATAAAGAAAGAAAGGTTAGTACCCCGCCTTTGTCCCCTGGTACGGTATACTATGTTGCTCGTTGGATCTTTAAGTGGCTCCCTATGCACGCGAGTGCAGACCCATCGAGTCGGGCGGCCCGAACTGAGAGGTCGTTAACCCGGGAGAGAGCATCAGCATTAGCCTGTAGGTTACGCCGGCGATAAGTGACAGTGAACTTATAAGGCTGCAGGTCCAAAAACCAGCTGGTGACTCGGGGGTTTGACTCCTTGTGAACTGCCATCCACTGGGGGGCGGCATGGTCTGTTACTAGAGTGAACTCTCGACCCAACAGGTAGTACCACAGATGAGCTACCGCCCACTTGATGGCCAAAGCTTCCCATTCTACAACAGTATACCTTGTCTCCCTATCCAGCAATTTCCGGTTCAGGGAAATCACGGGGTGATTGACACCATCGATGCTTTGACTCAACACGGCACCTAGACCTGTGTCGAAGCATCGGTCTGGAGGAGAAAAGGAAGAGAGAAGTCAGGAGTTCTCAACACCAGTGCTGTTGTCAGGGCCATCTGTAGGTCACTGAATGCCCGTTCCGTTAAGTCGTCGCATACCACATACAAAGGGGCCCTTTTCTTTGTTAGGTTTGTCAAGGGTGCGTCTCTCTCAGAAAAACGAGGCACAAACCGCCGGTAGTAATCTGCTAATCCCAAGAAAGCTTGCACTTGTCTCTTAGTTATCGGATGGGGCCATTCAAGGATGTCTTTACTTTAGAACATTTTGGTTTCACCAATCCCCCCCATCCCTCCACCAGGTAGCCCAAGTATTTAGCCTCGTTCAATCCAAAAAAACATTTCCAGAGATTGATACGGAGGCCTGCATTCACTAGTGTCAGGAGGATGGCGTAAACCTGCAAGACATGCTCCTCCCAGGTGCCGGAATAAATGACCACGTCATCAAGGTAGGTGGCACAGTAGGACTGGTGGGCCTTTAGAACTCTGTCTACCAGATGCTGAAAGGTTGCTGTTGCTCCATGCAGCCCAATTGGGAGAACCTTGTGTTTCCAATGTCCGCTAGGGGTACTAAATACTGTTTTTTCTCTTGCGGATGCTGTTAAGGGAATTTGCCAGTATCCCTTTGTCATATCAAGAGTAGTCAAATAACGTGCCGTCCCCAGGCACTCAAGGAGCTCGTCCACACGGGGCATTGGGTAGGCATCAAATTTGGAGACTTGATTAAGACATTGAAAGTCATTACTTTCATGTTCGTTACTTGGGGAAAAAAGCCCTACTAATTCCCATGCGATATTTTTTGTATCGCCTCTGGATATCGAATCGCATAATCAACCATAACTAATATATATTTATGGCCACGAGTTGAAGGTTCTAGGGGGCCTACGAGATCGACTCCGATCCTTTCAAAGGGAACATCAATGAACGGAGTCGGAATGAGAGGCGCACGGTCCCTCCTAGGAATCTGACGTAGCTGACACTCCGGTGCAGGATTGACAGAAGCGTCGGACCTCCTCGTTAATTCCTGGCCAATAGAAACTGAGTTTTATTCTCTCTAGGGTTTTCTCAGCCCCGAGATGGGTGCCTAGGAGGTGGGCATGAGCCAGTTCGCAGACCTCCCGCCGGTAGGTCCGCGGCACTAGCAAATACTTCCGTACCTCACTTTTGTGTTTCGCGACCAGATACAACAGATCATTCTCTAAAACAAAGTAGGATCCCGGTGGCATGGAACTCTCTGTTGGATCGCCATCAGCGGAAACAATGGCATTCCTGGCAAACTTCAGAGAATCATCGTTCCACTGTTCTCTTTTAAAAGATGCCGGGGTAGATTTGAATTGATAATCTATGCCGACGAGAGGATCTCGTGAAGGCACTGGGTTATCGACTATCTGACCTGGATCCTCACCCGTTTGTACTTCCGGGTCAAGGTCCGTCACCAGAGAGTCTTCCTCCTGGTTGTCTACGTCATCACTAGTCGCCGAGGTGCACGACGTGGGAACCTCTGGGACGGTGCCTTGTCCATTCATAATCAGACCCAATTTGGCTTTAGGAGTGGTACTTGAGCTACCACGTTTACTTTCTGACCAGTCTTGTCCTAAAATAACCGGAAAGGGGGGCTTGGGCAGTACAGCGACGAGCAGTTGTCTCGACTCACCCTTCCAGGTTATATAACATTTTGCAGATCTATATGATCTGGTCTCCCTGTGCACACAGGTTATGCTCGTTTGTTGAGTTACCCACAGTCGCGGTAGCACATAACGGCGATCAACAATGGTAATGTTGCTCCCAGAGTCAAATAACGCCAAAACTGAGTGCCTGTTTACTAACACCGCTCCCGTATTCGGGACAGCCAGGGGATTAGACAGCACAGTACCTCTCTCCTTTGGCCCAGGTACAGTCCATTGGCACCAGGTGTAATGGACAGGCGGTGAGGATATGCCCAACCTTGCCACACTTGAAACAGCGCGGTGGGGCCGGCAGTTTCTCCTTGGGTTTAACCGGAACCTCCGCAGCACAGTGGGTGGACTCTGGGGTAGTGACATGTCCCTGTTGGGTCCCGCGAGCAGACTTCTCCGACCCCCCCGACTCGCCTCACCACTAGTTGGCTGCTCCCCCGGAACATATATAGAAGGGGTGTCCCAGCCGGGCATGGGACCTGGTCACCTGTCACTATATATATATATGTATATATATATTGACTTGATGCTATACCCGGATTAAGAAGTGTTCCTTTAATTTTTTTCAAGCAGTATACTGCTCAAAAAAATTAAAGGAACACTTTTTAATCTGGGTATAGCATCAAGTCAGTGAAACTTCTGGGCTATTGATCTGGTCAGTTAAGTAGCAGAGGGGGTTGTTAATCAGTTTCAGCTGCTTTGGTGTTCATGAAATTAACAACAGGTGCACGAGGGGCAACAATGAGACGACCCCCAAAACAGGAATGGTTTAACAGGTGGATGCCATTGACATTTTTGCCTCCTTATCTTTTCTGACTGTTTTTTCACTAGTTTTGCATTTGGCAGCATGGTATTGGTACTGGTAGCATATATGCACATGTAGTCCAACTTCTCAAGGATGGCACATCAATACGTGCCATTGCCAGAAGGTTTGCTGTGTCTCCCAGCACAGTCTCAAGGACATGGAGGAGGTTCCAGGAGACAGGCAGTTACTCTAGGAGAGCTGGACAGGGCCGTAGATGGTCCTTAACCCATCAGCAGGACTGGTATCTGCCCCTTTGAGTAAGGAGGAACAGGATGAGCACTTTCAGAGCCTACCAAATTACCACCAGCAGGCCACTGGTGTGAATGTCTCTGACCAAACAATCAGAAACAGACTTCATCAGGGTGGCCTGAGGGCCTGACGTCCTCTAGTGGCCCCTGTGCTCACTGCCCGGCACCGTGGAGCTTGATTGGCATTTGCCATAGAATACCAGAATTGGCAGGTCCACCACTGGCATCCTGTGCTTTTTACAGATGAGAGCAGGTTCACCCTGACCATATGTGACAGATGTGAAAGGGTCTGGAGAAGCTGTGGAGAACATTATGAATGTTATGCTGCCTGTAACACCGTTCAGCATGACCAATTTGGTGGTGGGTCAGTGATGGTCTGGAGAGGCATATCCATGGAGAGACGCACAGACCTCTACAGGCTAGACAATGACACCTTGAATGCCATTAGGTATCGGGATGAAATCCTTGGACCCATTGTCAGACCCTATGCTGGTGCAGTGGCTCCTGGGTTTCTCCTGGTGCATGACAATGCCCGGGCTCATGTGGCGAGAGTTTGCAGGCAGTTCCTGGAGGATGAAGGAATTGATACCATTGACTGGCCCCCACGCTCACTCGCCTGACCTAAATCCAATAGAACACCTCTGGGACATTATGTTTTGGTCCATCTGACACCTCAGACTGTCCAGATCTGGGAGGAAATCCCCCAGGACAGCATCCGTCATCTCATTAGGAACATGTCCCCCCCCAACGTTGTCAGGCATGCATACAAGCTTGTGGGGGCCATACAAACTACTGAGTACGATTTGGAGTTGCTACAACAAAATTTCGGTAAAATGGACTTGCCTGCCTGCCGCATCATTTTTTCCCTTTGATTTCCATGGTGTCTTTGAACTCAGCCCTCTGTAGGTTGATAATTTTCATTTCCATCAAACAATGTGGTGTTCTTTCACATTACCCACTCCACATCAATAGAGATAGACAGCAGGATTTTTTTCCCCATTGAGATCTGATGTGTTTTCAAAGTGTTCCTTTAATTTTTTTGAGCTGTTTATATTGTGATTCATGAGTCATTGTCTATACATCTCAAAACATGAGGATGAGTCTCAGTACTTTAGTAAAAAAAAACAGCTTTATTCAACTTGAAAAAGGAACAGCATGGTTATTTATTGCAGCTACCACTCTTCTATACACAGCCAGAGTAAATGGGCATAGTTGGGGCCGGGTCAGTGGCCAAGTTATACTGTTCCTTGCATTTATAATGTTCCTTGGATCACCCATCGGTGACTGCGTTTATAGCGCAATCTCGATCGGCTCATAGTTGTTTCTGTGGAGTTATACTGCTGTGCTGCGAACCTGCAGTTGCCTCAGTAATGGACAAGCAGTCCTCCACACATGTGGGGGGGTGTCCTAAAAAAGTTCAGAAAGCTCACAATGGGGCGCCAGATAGCCCCAAAGACTCAGCAAAGCATCACATTTTGATTGAATAAAGTAAGGAATTTTTTTATTTCACGAAAGCACATTTCACAAACACTTCTCCAATAATAAGCCACCAATACAATAAATTAACAATAAATCACTAATTGCTTCTCCTTCTCCACCTCCACTGAGTTTTGCCCACTGCCTCCCGACTCTGACTCCACTATATGAGGCAGTGGACTTTGTTTTATGCCGGACCCAGGAATACTTCTGGTACCATTCTGTTTCCTCTAGGAAGCACTTTCGGCCATAGACAAAGTAGGGTGGTCCTCCCCAGATCCCAAGGGACTCCTGCAGGGCTGCCATTCTAGACTCAATTTCACTAGCACCTCTGCAGGAGTCCCAACTGGGTTCCGATATGAGGACCACTGACAGCTAGCGCATGGGGGATGGAACCTCTCTGAAGTTCCGGCTTCCACTGGACCTCCCATTATTTTATACCGGCTGGACACAGAGTTATCTTTCCGCCCAGCCAGCCAATCTGTCCAACATTCCTCTCGAGCCTTCCATACTGGTAATAATCCATGCTCCTCCCAGGCCAGGATGCTCATTCTTATCCCACAATATATATATATATATATATATATATATATATATATATATATATATACAGTATATTCATGGCATTCGTAGTCTGAATTACAATCTGATTGTATGGGTGGTTACCTACCAGGTAACGCTTGTGGTTGGTCAGCAAGTCAGCTAACATCCGTCATGGTGCCCTCAGTTGTGAGAAGCAGATCATAGAATGGTTGAAATAGTTTACTGTCAAATAATGCAAAGAGTACGCGACACGTGTTTCACCCTAATTCTGAGCTCATCAGGCATACACACTCGGACGTCAGCGCTAGAGGCGAAGCTGGTACAGAAGAAGATTGGCAAGGAGACAGGAGTGAGCAAGAAGTGCTTGAGTGAACCTTTTTGAGCCAGCCATGGGCACAGCCATTAGGGTAGTGAATACCCAGTTGGGCCAGCGGGATTGCACTTCCTGTCTCAGGTATTTTTTTACCTTTTGTCCTTTTTGTTTATCCCAGCCTCACTTTAATAAAGCAAATACTTCTACTTTGGAATAAAGCTTTTTGATTCTTTTCATTCTCGATTGTGTGGCCTGCAGGAGACACTAACTGTTCCAATGTGTGTAAATGTTGCAATGTACAGTATGTGTGCTGTGTATGGGCTTTGTGTGTGTTTGAGTTTGCCCATTTGTAGCATGAACAACTTGAGCTTAGTTCCTTAAAACCTGCAGGATTTTAACCAAATAATGTTGGTTATGTGGTGTGCATTTCTGCATGAAGTGGATCATTTTGATGCATTCACGTGGACCTGTGTGTGTATATTTTATTTGAGTGCCGGTGTTTGCCTGCTGTAAGCTGCTGTCATGTATGAAAGCATGTTGAGCGTGTGCAGGTGGATGTGAGGAGAGTCCCTTTGCTCTTTGTTTTGTTTCTAAAGTGGGCCCCATCTTTAAAATGTTTCTATGCTCCAAGTACTCTTCACCATTTAATTTACTGCCAGGTACTGCCATTTAAGACAAGAAAATTCATCCCACTCATGCGTCCTACAAGCTGGTATTCTTGGGAGACACTGGCACCGAGAGCACAGTAATTTGGGTGGTGCTCTCGTGTGTGACAATGGTAGGACTGTCCTCTCCTGTTTCACCACGACTGACTGGCTTTTCTCCAGGTGCCTTTCCAGTGTCTTGTTGTTGCTGGTCAGTGACTGACCGACGGCGTTTGACTGGTTTGTCAAGGTGCATCCTGCCTCTGGGTATGAATTCATCAGAATCAGAATGAATGTTACACAAGGTGAGTGGGCTAATAGTACTGGACTGTTACTGGGCTGCCATGAGTGTCTGTTGAATCCGATGTGAATTTAAAAAAAGTGGTAGAACAAGAGAGGCTTTGGGCTTTATTGTGAATGGGCAAGCTGCAGTGGATGTAGGGCCTGATGTGAGTGGCTGTGACCAGTTAGGTGTGTGACCAGAGCACTGGTGGGGGCTAATGTGACTGGGTGGACAGGAGTGTCTGTAACAGTAAAGTGCAACTGGATGGACAGAAGCAGCTATGAGTTCTGATGTGGCCCCAGTTAACTGTGACCATTGTGATCTGTAAGGTGTCACAAGGTAATGAGGAAAAGGCAATGGGTTCTGATATGACATTAGCTACATGTGATTGGGTGGATAGGGGTGACTGTGACCAGTTAAGTGAGTGACCAGAGCAGATATGGGGTCTGATGTGATTTCAGTGAACTGTGACTTAATTGACTGGTGTGGCTGTAATCATTTATGTGTCATCTGGTGGACAGGAGCAGCTATGGGGTTTGATGCGACTTCAGTTAACTGTGACTGTGTGAATCAAGTGGCTGTGACCAGTTACGTATGACTGGGTGGAAAGGAGAAGCTTTGGACTTTGATGTGGATGGACTGACTGGAGCAGCTATGAGGTCTGCCATTTCATTAACTGTCCCTGGTTGGACAGGAATTACTAAGACCAGTAAAGTGTCACTGAGTGGACAGGAGCAACTGTCAGATATGCCTTCAGTTAACTGTAAATGGGTAGACTGTAGTGGCTGTGGGGTCTCATGTGACTTCACCCCAGTTCAGGAGTGAAGTGATAGCCATGGCGAGTTATGGGGTTTGAGGTGACTTAGACTTACTTTAACTGGCCAGACCAGATCTTCTCAATGCAAATTCAGTTAACTGTAACTGGGAGACTGGGAGTGGCTGCGGGTTCTGATGTAACTGTAATGGACAGTAATTGGCTGAACAGAAGTCACTGTGGAGTCTGGTATGACTTTAAAAAATGGTAATGGGGAAAACTGGAGCAGTTGTGACCAGTTAAGCGTCGGGGTCAGACAGAAGTGGCTATGGGGTCTGAAGTGATTCAGTTAAACATAGCTGGATGATCAGGAGCTGTCGTGGTGTCTGATGTAGCTGGGGTTAACTTTAACTGGCTATACTGAAGTGGCTGAGGGCTGTTTTGACTTCAGTGGACACGACGTGGGCTTGCTGGAGTGGCTGTGATGTTTGCCCTGGTTACACCAGTCAGACTGGACATCCAGTTCAGTTAAATTCAAATCATTTGTTTAACAGTCTTCCCTGAGCACAGGCCAAGGATGCTAGAGGTAAATTACTAAGCCATACTACGTGTCTGTGTAGACCCGTGTATCATACAGTACATTGGCGTGATGTTTGGCTAGCTCTGTGATCTGGTTGGCTCTCCATATACTTTTGTCTGCTGGTTTATCTTTGCCCATCTTTTCACAACGTCAGCTTCACTTCATGATTTATGGAGTAGTTATGGAGCTTCCAGGTTTCAGAACCAATCGGTAAACAATTAGGAGACTGGAGGATTATGGGAGACAGCTGCCCCATAGCAATGAGTGATGTGCTTACAGATGTTTGCTACCTACTGCAGGTGGGCACACCATAAACTACAAAATGAACTTTAGAACCTGTGACTGTCCTTCCAAAGGATACAATGAAAAGACAGCAGGGTAGAGCAGTCTGGTGATGGACAGTAAACATCATATGGGTTTCTAGCCCATTCTGCTAATCACTATATCTGAATCACTGTAGTGCCCATCTTGCTGTGTGGTCCCATGTTGCACCTCAGTGGCTCTCTTTTACAGACTCACATGCAAATCCTTGGTGTGGAGCTTAATGCCACCATTCCTGTTTCATGCTGACTGGCCAGCAGGTTTCAGTGCCAAAGAGGTCTGGTCACCATAATCGGTAAAATTCAGTGACCAATGAAATGAAGAGTAGTGAAGAAACAGTTTCACATGGGAAAATGAATTATGTGGTCAGTATGGACTGAGCAGAATGTGTGGTCAGGGGTCAGTGGGCTGATGTAGCTGAGTTTTATTTAATAACTTGGCAGAGCTGTTATGCTTATTGGTCAATATTGACCAAAGTGAAGCTCTATTTCTGTGGTCATCAGTGAACAGTTTGGGCTTTTTGTGTATTTGTATGGCAGGCATGATTTGTGAGTGGAGTCTTTGCTTGATGGTCAGTAGGGGACAGGCTGTGACAGTTAACTGACCGTTTCTTTTGTCAGAGGGTGAACGTAGTCTGAATTTTGTATCCAGCAGGGGTACAAATTTGCCAGCCGTCAAAGAACAATTTGAGGCTGACAGCGCTGCCTCTCAGAGGATGGAGAGTTTTGTTGTCCAGCTCAGTCAGCTCAGCCTTGATCTCTTGTCAGCAGAAAATCAATTGTGAGTTGCAGGGCTCTTCGTAATTCACTTGTATGACACAACAAAGACAGACCGTGCCGCCAATTTGACCTTCCGACTGCCAGTCTGAAATAACAGGCTAGTGTCAAAACCTTGCTGGGAACTTCAAGATGATTATTTGTAGCCAAAGAAGAGCACATACAGTAAGCCACTTCTTCATCTTAACTCGGCCAGCTGCAGACTGGCAGAATGTGCCCTCTAGGGACAGAACTCTTAGTGGCAGACGTGACTGCCACACAAGCCGCTTAAGTTTTGTCTGGGCAGAGGTGGTAATTGATTCTTCCAGGTGGTCGACCCTACTTTCCGTTGGATCTCAAACTGTGGTGCATTATCATTCAGAGGCTCTGAGCTGCCCACAAAGCATGCCAGAAGTGGTCAGTGGCTGCTGTCTCAATCACTCCCTGCTTCAGCAACACATTGCTTCTTTCTTTCCTCCACACGTTCCTGGAGGAGATGAGTAAATGACTTTTCCTGCCACGCAGACCACTTGCTTATTAATGATCCCGCTCTTCTTAAGCAGATAATTATCTTGCTGTCAGACAGTTTTAATGAGCGATTTGTCCCACCGGGCCTTCTGTCCCTAAAAGATTCTTTATTTATTGCTAATGCAACACTAGCAGCCTGGACATCTGCTCTCCGTTCACAAATAACAGACCAGTGTGCTGGAAATCACATAAAAAAGCGTGTTTTCTTTTTAGCTATCCATTAAGAATTTTATTAATTTATAAATAGAAAGACAAGAGAGATGAAGCTCACTGCTGACCAGTAATGTGACCAAACTGCAGGACAGTTCCTATCCTACAGTGGCCCATAAACCTTAATTGAGTTTTTGGGACAAATATGTCCCTCCACTAACCAAGTCACTGACCTTACAGTCAGAGGAATGCAATCCTCTACTGATTTAACTCCTATTGTGTCCCACCCCTCATTTGTACCCAGAAGTAACTGCGTGAAGCCTCACACTGAGCCGACATGACCATCCACCACCCAAAACCTGAATATAACTGTTAGAAATCTTGCACTTGGTGAGGTCTGATCATCTGCTAATCTCTATACTGACATAATTGGTGGGTAGCTTCTACTGTGTCCCATATCCCCCTTGGACCCAGAAGTGAGTGCATGAAACTCTAACTGAACAAATCTCTCTAACCAAGACACTGATCCCGTAAACAGATAGGCTGTGAATATCTACTGACCTTACCCTGACAAAACGGCTGGATTGCTCCTGCTGTGTCCCACCACTTACCTAGACCCAGAAGTGACTCTCACTGAACAAATGTGCTCCCCCACCGCAGCTTATCCAACAGTTGGGACAATTCTCTACTGACCCATGCTTACTTATTCACTGGACAGTTTGTACTGCATCCCATCACTCACCTGTTTCAGATTTTTTGCTGGACAGATATCTGCCTCAATTAACCAAGATGCCTAACTATTTTAGAGATGTGATCCTACACTTACCAGTAGTCTGAAACAATTGTTGGTTAACTCCTACTGGACAGCTGTGTCACACTTTTCACTGCAACTCGAGACGTGACTGAAATCTCGTCTTGGACTGAGCTGTCTCTTCACCAACAAAGACATGGGCTTAACCTCTGGACTCCTCTGGAGAAGTGCAGTCCTCTGCTGATCAGTACTCTGACCTGTAGTAACTGGTGGATGATTCCATTTGTGTCTCACCAGGACATCTTACTAAACAGAAATGTCCCACTACTTCCCAGATCTCTGACCCAAGTTGGACTTTATCTGGTTAGAAGGGTGAGATCTTCCACTGACTTAGCATCTTATAAGATTTTACTGGACGAGTACTGAAGGAGAAGAGTCTTCACCAACCCAAACACTGACACACATTATTGGTGTGATGTGTATCTTCTGTTGGAGTGAAGGACATCTTTAATGACTAGGCCTCTGATAAGAACTTTCATCATTTTCAATGTGTTCCTCCACAACACCTAGAATTTTCTCATGTAGACCAGCGACCCACCATTTTGCTGGAAGTCAAGACTCCTGCTTGAAAAGTGAGTTTCTACATTAATGAGGACCATGGCTGTTCTTCTCCTACTTGATCCGGAGGGTTGCTCCCCTTGTTATGACCCATGCAGTTCTTTGCTGACCTAGATTATAGCATTATTATTTGACACCTGCCAACATGATAGACGAATGCCGCAGACTAATAAAAAAGTGTCAGTGGAGTACAAATAAACCAATAAATCTTTATTTTAATATAATACTAGCTGTGTAAGACTGTGCTGTAAAAAGCCCAGGCTCCTAGAAAAAATTGAAATAATCAGAAAAAACTGAAATGCAGCGATGACGGTTTTATTTTGCAGACGTGCTCTCCCCCCTTGTCTATCAGTGGATAAGCGAGTTTCTCTCTCCTCAAAGGCTTCGTTTTGCCGATGTGCTCACCCCGCTTGTTTATTAGCAGCTAAGCGAGTTTGTCTTTCGTCTGTGGTTTTACTTTGGCGACGGAGTCACTTTCTTTGAGCTTCATGCTGTAGCCTCACAGTTCTTTCTTCTTCTGACTCGTTAACTTTGGGCTGCCTTGCCAGCTCTTTGAGCTTCATGCTAGAGCCTCGCACTTCCAGGCCAGACAGACAGACACATACATTTCCACACGTAGACGTTTATATATAAGATCATTCTGATACTTTGGACACTGTGCTGACCAAGTACACGACTAAAGTACAATTGGTGACTTTCATTTTTGTAGACCACTAAAATTAGTTTCTAATGGTCACAAATATGGTTGAAGGCTGGATATTGAGCTACCAAACATGTGGCTTAAATTTCAATGTCTGAGATGCTGGGCCACTCATCACCATTGTTACTGAGAAAAGTGACCAGGACTCTCAAAGCACCTCTTTTTGAATAGGTGTTTCCTACATTGGCATGGATATCTCTGGGTACAATGAGGGCTGCTCCCACAGGATTGACCTTACTGCTTTCTATTACCCTGACACAAGTACTGGATATTTGTTACCAAATGAATATGTCCTTCCACTATCAAGGTCCTGAAATGCCTGCTTGAAACTCAACAGATGTAATTCCATCCACTTTCCGTGACTCTGGACAATTCACCTGCTGAACAGCTCCTATTGGACAGCCATTTTGTCTTCACTGACAAGGACCATAACACTAAATAACAGAGTATTTATCCCACATACCAGATGGATATTCCTAGGCTCTAGAAGTGACAATTTTAAGCTTGCTGCTGAATGAGTCTTCCCCTGCAGTAGCCAATAGACACTGCCTCACAAGTCTTACTGGAGAGTAATGCTATCTCCTTCTACTAATTAGGCATGACTATGCACTAACCTAGAACCTTAACATGATATTCATTAACCAGGATCCTCACAAGTTTCCTAAACCTCACCTGAAAATGAGCAGTACACTCCCTTCAGGTGAAGGTCCATCCACCATCCAAGAATCTGAAAGCTTCTACTGAACTTGTGTGTTCCTCTACTAACCACAATCTTTCTGGATTCTTCATATTGAAATTACTACCTAAATCTTGCTATATTAATTATGTCCTTATCATGAGTGCTGTTGCAAGTCAAATTTGAGACAATCTGCCCTAACTGACAGAAACATCTGATTGGTTAGGGGTCTTATCTCTTTAGAGTGGTGGATGGAGGTTTATCGCCATCCTTCAGGTTCCTACTAGAACAGGAGTCTTGGAAGCTGAATTCTTTTTCAAGTCTGTACTAGTGGATTGTGTCTGTCATTTAATTGTCTCTCCTGTTAAATGTCTACTGCCTGTCTGTTGTCAATTAATATTTGGATGGTCTGTTTGAGCAAGAAAATACACAGCTAGACAAGAAATTGACTGCAGGCTGTTTATTAAATACTAGACCAGTGCAGTGGCTCAATATAAGAATGCTCCATGTTGAGCTGAGTGATCTTCATTCAGCACCTCTGTCTCCTGAAACCTCATTAACCTTTTGTCTCATCTGAGACGTTGTACAGATAGTTTATAGAGAGGCAGCTTTGTTCTTCTCCTAGAGATTAAAAAGCTTAATTGAAAACAGCTAATGGCAATTTAGTGAAGTGAAGGACTCTCCAGTACACAGTCGTCTCATATGGAAAGGTCACTGTTCTCTGCCCTTGTGTATGGAGTTATGTAAACAGAAGGTTATAGGAATGTCCGTGCTTGGTCTGCCTAACTGGTCCCACCAGGCACCACGTTTGATATTCAGAATTCAGTCCTTGCTAATACATTAGTTATTAGAAGAGCTCTTCCTTGTTGGTTGCTCCTTTATTATCTTTTGGTGCAGTGGATGCCTTGCTGTCCCCTACTCCTTGTGCTTTAGATGCGTTCACACTGTGGCTTGCTCATTGGCTGCCATTCTATATGAACATCAGCTCCTGAAACAATTGGAGTGGATTTAATATATAAGCAGGGTAAGCAGCTGCTTAGGGGTCCACACTTGAAGGAGCCCTCCTTAAAGACCTAATTGTCAATGGAAGTTACACATCAACTAGTCAGTATCATTTAAGTTTCATTGATTTATTATTTAAAAATCAAACAAAAGTGCATGTTTTATTGCTTTTTTTGAATGCAACTCCCCTATTCCTTTTCGGAAAAGTGGACTCTCCCATCACCCCTGGACTGGCAGACAGTTAGAACAGGCGCAAAGAATTTGCAAGGAATCAAGCAGCAACCACATAATCCGAGTGTTAAAACCTAAAGGCTAATAGCATAGGCTTACAATGACAAAATGAAACATGGCTTGCACTCCGAGTTCGACAAGTCAAGAGGAAAAGAAGAACTGTGTGGAGAAACTATCGTAATGTATCTCTTTCTTCCACTCTCCTTCTTAGTCTACTGCACCATGTGGTAGCACAAATGCTGCATATGCAGCCTTAGCAGTCACATCTCCTACAGTCTCAGACACAGAGGAACATGAAAATGCTCACACTGCAGTTACTGTGTAGCAGTGGTGGGCCGTCAGGGCCTGCAAGGCCTTCTCTGCTGGCCTAAAAAAATATCTGAATCACAAACTGATGTTAATTATATTTTTGTCCATGAATACTTATTAAATAATTCCAAATAGTCTGTCCGCTTCCTTTCATAGCTTTTCAGATGGTTGTGCTGCTTCCAGACATGTATTTTCATATTAAAGCATTTAACCAATCACATTTCAGCCATCATTTGTTGCCAGGCAGGGTCAGAGTGAAAGAAGTCTGCCCGGAGGCCTTCACAATCTGTTCTGCAGGCCCTCTAACACAAAATAAATGTTGATTAAACTGTTGCTTCAACCAATCAGATTTTGAGTTGGTGTCACTAGGGCCCTCTAGCAGGCGTACGGCAACGTCACCATATTCAGACCCGTTGATTGGATAGGATGGTTTAGTGGAACTGAAGTGCACAGATAATTTGTACAACAGAGTAATTGAACTGTTTTTGAGGAAAGAGAGGAGGATGGATTTTGTTTACAAATAATCTGAATTTTTGGTGAGTAAAATGTTGCGATTTTCCTAAATAACATTGCAAGTTTATGAGTTATTATTGATGTTTTTTATGTGTGTCGCGGCTGTAGCTGCAATAGAAAGAAACTTGTTCACCCCTGGTTTGTCTATTCAATAAAGGCATTTATTGTGGCTACAGGAGTTATCTATCTGCGATGCAACGGCTCTTTATACTGTATTTCTGCATATTAAGATGGTTTTTAGAACCATAAATTAGTTTTTATGGGGCGAGTTGATTCAGACGGAGCACTACTGAAGGCCTAGGTGTGAAATGCATGGTCCGCCACTGCTGTGTAGTGACAGTAAAAGAACAGATGAAAATGTAGACGAGCCTCTTCTTCTCCATTACAACAACACTGCCGTTATAAATGACAACACCACTCTTTGGTCTGAACAGCTATCACATAAAGACCATCTCAGGCGAGGCAGAGGCCAGCTCTGGTGAAAAATAAAGTTTAAATAAAGTTTGTCTTGTAAATAACGATGGCTTCTGTGTCCAATATACAATCCATGAGTCAAAAGAAAGCTTGGGACACTAGTGAGCCCCTGTTTAATGCCAGCAGATGGAAGCTGCAAAAGAGTCAAAATAAAGAGCACACAATATTGTTATAAACTCAACAGAAAGAGTGCTCCTGAGTATTTTGACAAAGCCGCTCTCAAGTCCAAGAATGACTGTCTCCTTCTGGCGCCATACGGTGGGATCTCAGAAAGCTGGAAGTGAGGTCACTTGGTGTCTAGCCGATGTCCCTCTGAACTGTGTGAAATAAAGATGTTGTACCAGCATGTGATGGTGCAGTTCGGCTCTACACTACCGGTGGCATCCCAAGAGCCTCTTGAACCTGCTAACGCCAATATCGTACCTGACGGATGAGCCAGCGGATGAGGACACTCACACAAAGCAAAGGATAGGGGCATAAAAGTGCTTTTATCAAAAACCACCAAAAACAAATAGTGTCCAAAACAGTGCAATGCATCAAAATTCCTCAATAAATAACTAATTAAATAAAAACTAAGTGCAGACAGTGGAGGTTAAAATCGACCCCTTGAACCCTCAGACCAGACATCAGACACCAGGTAAAAGTCCAAATATGCTATTTATTAGGACAATAATGTGCATAAAGCACCCTCCACTCCACTATACTCTAATAAACAATACCCAATAATCAATAATCAATCCTCCACTCTCCCAGACGCGTTGCCACCCTTCCACCCAGCTCAGCTCAACGTCTGGGATCTCCCATCGTCCTTTTATAGTCCCTGACCCGGAAGTGTTTCCAATCCTTCAGTCCATGTGACTTTCTTTCACCTCTGGGTCAGATAAAAAAATTGTCTTCTTCATCCCGGAAGTACGTCATTTCCCTTGTCGCTTTGCCTACGATGCACTTCCGGGTTATAGGGCACATACGACTCTCTGGGCCTCCCTGCAGCGTCCTCTGTTGGCCCCTGTGGTATCCAGCAGGGCTGTAAAGGAAAACTCCATTGTCCAGGATTCCCTGCTGGTATTCGGGGCACCTCCATGCTGCAGGGAGAGCTCCACCTGGTGGCCTGGGGGTATTGACCAGGATTACAAGCCGGCTATAGACCACAGTACTCCCCCCCCCAGCGAAAAACCGTGGTATGGAGTGTCCAGCCCCGAGAGGGACATCTTCCTCCAGGAGGATCCAAAAGTTGAGCCTTGGCGATGTCTATGACACTTCCTTGCAAACCTAGGAGGAACAGTATAACAATAAGTTCTTTGATCCCCTTTCCTCCTAGGACAACTTCGCTATCCGTGGCCCGGCTTGTGGCATTCGTAGCACAGCCGCAGTCCCCCCAGGTGAATCCCTCGCCAAGACTGAAAGCACCTCGGTACTTCTGGCTCCGCCCTTTTCTCCGCTGAGAGAATTCACCAGCCACCCTTGAGCTTTTATTGCCCTTTTCTACCTTGTCAGGAGACCCCCTCTTTACTTTAGGGATCTCCTGTTTAATCTGGGGCTTGTCTACAGTTTGGGTCTCTCTATGGGCACAAGAGAGCCCTTTTACTGTCTGCATCCCCTTCGATTTATAATTGACCTGGAGCGGCGTCTTCAGCACCGCGTCACTCCAGCACACAGCACTTTTCAGCTGCTCCGGTTCGATCGGTGCTTCCCCCGTCCCTTCTGTCATCACTCCATACTCTCGTGTAGGGCTCGCAGTGACTTGGCACCCGCTACTAATTCATCACGGGCCTGGTTCACACTGCGTCCCTCTATGATTTACGGTACGGGTCTCGCTTACCTGTACCACCGCATTAGTTAATACAGGCGGCTCCCGAGTAGATCACCGCAGGTATTCGTCTAGTCTTTTTATCGGAGCTTCAGCCGCTGCTCCCAAGTCCGTGATGATCTTCTGGATTGTCTGCACAACCTGTAAGAAACTGCGCACGGGCTGAAGCAACTTCTCCAGCTCACGCACGTCCAAAAAGTTATTTAATTCAGCTAGAGGTATACTCAGGAGATCACTATCCTTACCCTCCGGCTGGGAGCCAATGAGCACTCCCGCTCCTGGCACGTGCTCTGACGGGTTCCGCAAGGGTGCCTGGGATTTGGAGTTCTTTTTGGAGGTCCGCGGTGCCGCTTTTGTCTGACTGCGATCCATCTGTCTCAATTTATCGACGGACCGATCAGTCATTTCCTGGACCTTCTTACCTTTTTGTAGGGAGAGCGGTTCTTCGCTCGCCTCCCCTTTCCCCTTCGAAAAGGCCAAGTCCGTCTTCGTGTGGACGATGTCATAAGAAGCAAAATGTGGACCTTCTCCTACCCAAAATCCATCGGGGTAGGTCACGTGGTCCTCGCCAGCACCCGACAAACAGAAGTCCGTTGTGCTCTTAGGCTCGAACAGGAGCCCACCACCGTCTTCGGGGAATTCTCCTGCCTCCCGCACAGCCTCCAGGTGATCTTCTCCGAGGTATGTGCACGGTACAAAATGAGTTATTTTAAATAGGTTTTCAATTGAATCGCCGGCACATACCTTGTGGTAGTTTTCCTCTGGAGGTTTTTCCTGACCCGTGTAGCCGCTCCATGGCTCATCCCGAGCGTCTGCCTTGATGAGCATGGTCTCTCCGCTGGCACTGTTGCTCTGCCTTGCCTTCTTCTTCCCCATGACGTCCTTGGTAAAGGTGGGTTCAGGCGATTTTTCTCTGCCTGTCGTGACGCTGCCTTCTTAGGGTTCTGTCCACAGTAAAAAATTTTTAAATACAGGTCCTCTGCCAAACCGACAGCCAGAGAATCCTGCCGAGACTACGCCAACTGTGACAGATAGGGGGGCTGTCGACCCCTTGAACCCTCAGACCAGATGTCAGACACCAGGTAAAAGTCCAAATATGATATTTATTAGGACAATAACCTGCACAAAGCACCCTCCCCTCCACTATACTCCAATAAACAATACACAATAATCAATAATCAATCCTCCACTCTCCCAGACGCATTGCCACCCTTCCACCCAGCTCAGCTCAATGTCTGGGATCTCCCATCATCCTTTTATAGTCCCTGACCCGGAAGTGTTTCCAATCCTTCAGTCCATGTGACTTTCTTTCACCTCCGGGTTAGATAAAAAAGTTCTCTTCTTCATTCCGGAAGTATGTCATTTCCCTTGTCGCTTTGCCTACGACGAACTTCCGGGTTATAGGGCACATACGACTTTCTGGGCCTCCCTACAATGTTCTTTGTTTGCCCCTGTGGTATCCAGCAGGGCTGTAAAGGAAAACTCTATCGTCCAGGATTCCCTGCTGGTGTTCGGGCACCTCCATGCTGCAGGGAGAGCTGCACTTGGTGGCCTGGGGGTATTGGCCAGGATGACAAACCAGCCATAGACCACAACCCTTAAACACAAAATTAAAATCTAACACACAGGTCCTTTAAAAAATTCATGAGCCCCAATGCTTCCATCTAAAATCTGGAGTCTCCTCTACTTATCCTATCTGAACCTTGCAGTAAGAGGAGACATCTGCAGACAGGTGCAGTCAGCCATTCTATCCAGTCTTGTGTCCCCATTGCCAGGTCCTTGGCAACCTTGGTGCATCGTGCTGAGCCGCGTACATCTCCCTCCGCCTGTCCCTCTGCATGTCGTGCTACTCCTACACCCTGGAGCTCACTCAGATGGAGCACCCTCTCTTCGGCCTCAAGCTCCAATCTGTCCCACATGGGCTCTCGCTTTTCTCTCTCATGTCTCTCTTCCTCTTCTTTTAACCTCTATCCTTCCTTTTTCCTCTCACTCACTCGATGGTCAGTCTATCTTCCTCCTTTTTCTCGTGCAGTCTCTTTCTTATATGCCTCAGTGAGCACAGCAATTGAGAAAGACCGCATCCTTACGTGCAGGTGCGTCTGTCACCCACAGAGATCGAACCAGACAATTATTTATTCATTTATTAAAAATCGGCCACCCTTGTGTGAGCTGCGGACCCGCTATACCATAAAGCAAGTGTGCCCCCTGTTGTCCAGGTTGTGGTATTGCTTACCAGTTCAGAGCCCTGAGGATGTCTCCTACTCACACATATGATACACTAATTATTATACACAGATGAAAAATAAAGGAAGGATTAGTAGATCATGAATGATATACATTGAGAAAAAGAACAGTGTGGTGTGCTTTTGGTGCCATCTCTATGGAAGTAGCAGTAGTAATCAGTTTAGTGGAGATGATGTGGAAGACAGCCCAGACACAAACAGACGGACACCGGCATTTTTAAAAAACACACACGTTTTATTTACAAGATCCCCAAAGTCCAAGTCCCGCACACACACAGTGCTCCAGCACCAAACATCATTTGTTCCTTTTCCTTTCACTGGTCCTCCTTGAACTGCCTTTCCTCCTCACTCCAGAGCGTTGCCTTCTTCCACCCGACTCCGGCTCCTCAACTTTAGGAAGGAGACCCCTTTTATATTCACCCGGATGTGCTCCAGGTGCTTGCTGACGTCCTTCCAGCGGCACTTCCTGGTGCGGCGGAAGTGCCGCATGAGCACCCGGAAACACTCTGGGCATCCCTGGAAGTTCCTCCACCAGCACTCTCAGGTGTGGCGGAAGTACAAACATCCCAGACTCTATGAAGCTCAGGGCACCTCTTGGCAGTGGCCACGGGCCTTAGTGGGGTTGAGCCTCCATCCTCTGTTCCTGTGGTCCCCACACTGGCGGTAGCCCCTCGTGGCTCGGGGGATGTATAGTCCGCCTCCCGGTCCTTCCCGGCGTCCCGGCTGGGTCTGACCCTCAGCCGCCCTGCCACAATGGCTACAGTGATTGGAGAAATTTATTGGGTCAATTAAAGCACCGTGAAAAGTCAGCATAACACATCCCTAATATGGATAGATGGCACCATCTCTTAGAGAGATTAAGCACAAACCTAGTCAGCCCTTCTGTGTCTCACACACACACGCATACACATTTATCTACAGTTTTAATGTAGTTTTGTAATCTACAGTTTGTTTTCTCTTTGTATTTCACTCATTGTTTTGCTGTTAGGCTGTCCTCCTATTGATTATAATAAATGTTCTTTACCATTTGAAAACTTGCTGGATTTGGCCATCAGGCTGTTCCCTTATTGTTGTTTTACACTTTTTGTCCGATGGTATAATTTGTTCAACCAGCTTTTATGGAGAAGAATAGGTGTTACCTATGTTTGTTTAGAGCCCCCAAACCAGTAAGTCCTCCCCTGGATGCACTAAGCAGTAAGCCAGATGCTTTCATACTGGTAAGTCTGCTGTCATCGAGGAGGTCTCGATTCTAATCAGACCCTGTTCTGCTGAGGACTATGCTGCTCATCAACTGCTGTCATGTCAACTGATGGTTACACCTCACTTGTAGTTTTATTATTGAATCAGCTAAAAATCTGAAGCTCTTTTGCAAGTACATCTGCTGCACTTTGGCTATGGTGTCTGGTGTTCCTCTGTGTCATGATTGGATTTTATGCTAATTATTTAGTAAACTTTTGTACTTGTATTGAAGATTATTGAAGTTGAGGATTCTGTTCCTTTTATTATTTGCTTCAATTGTTGTGCTTTGTTTTGCAATGTCCTGGATGCCAATTTAGTTCTTCAATTGCTGACATCTTGTAATCCAGTTGTTAGGCCCACCTCTCTGTATTTCTAGGGTTTGGCCCCTGAGGTCATGCTTAATCAACACGATGGGAACTAAGAAGTCATTTTGTTATCCGATCTGCAGACACTAATATCTCAAAAAAGCATTGTGCATATCTTCTTGCATGTTACTTTTGGTTTTGACCTCTTGCTTATTCTAGCAATCTTGAGTTTTGTCTCTCATTTTGGCTTTGGTTTCCATTTGCTCTTGTACCTTTTTTGTTTTTGTATCTACTGGCAGTACTAAAATTGTTTATCTGCCAGTGCCCTGACAGAACAGTCTGCTCCTCTCAGACTCGTGAGGGGGTACTCATTAGTAGCTATAATAAGGGGAAGTCCATGGCTCATCAAATGTCAATAAATAGGGATCCCACTGCTCATCAACTGCTTTCATTTCAGCAGGTGGTTACTCCTTATTTGTAGTTTTATTATTGAATCATCCGAACATCTGAAGCTCTTGTGCTAGTAAGTCTGCTACATTTGGGCTGGGGCATCTGGTGTTTGTCTGCTTCTCTCAGACTTGGGAGGCAACTACTCATCGGTAGCTATCACTAAGGGAAGTCCATTGCTCCTCAAATGCTTCTAAAGTGGGGATTCCACTGCTCGTCAGCTGTTGTCAGGTGGGAGTTTGTTGCTTATCAGCTGCTAGCAAAAGAAGAACGAATGTTGTTTGACAGGTGGTGACATGTCTTGTCTCACCCGTGAGTTACTAATGATGTCATTAGCTTAAATCACGTCACCACACCGACATTCAGAAGAAATGGCTGGCAGTGATGTAGCATGCTGTGATTGAATTTCTTGTTAGAGAGGAAATTCCCATTGCTGACTTTCATTGTAGGCTTCAGTGTAGACCTGTATCTGGAGATACATGTATTGCTGCCAGTACTGTGAGAAGTTGGGTCAGACAAAATGTGAGAGCATGGAATGCCATCATCTAATTTTTTAAAAGAAGTCAAAACAGTGCCATCAGCTGCAGTGGTTATGGCTCTTTTTGGATGCTCTGATCAAAGTTCTGCAGCCTGCATAAACCCAAACATGGTCATCATGTCCAAACACTAAAGAAGTTCCATCATGCATTGTGCGATAAACCTCCTGGAAAGAAGATCATCCTGCAGCACAACAACACTTGGCCTCACTGTGCTTGTTTGATCTTGAAAGAAGTTGAGATAATTGGATGGAAAGGTCTTCTCCATCCTCTTTACATTCCCTGTCTGGCACCGTCTGATTGCAATTTTTTTTTTGAGTTGTAAAGGACCAGATGTGAGACTGATATTGTGAGGGCTTGAGGCAATCCAGCAAGTCGTACATCAGTGTCTTCAGGTGGCTGAAATGGACTTCTTCTGTAAGGGTGCAAAAACTAATTTATTAGTTTTCTATTTGTAAAAACTGGTTACTCGTTAATTTCAGTATGACCCTCCTACTGTATATGTTGGGATTGATACACTGAAGTGGCTTCTGCTTGTGCTACATTGATATACAAAAGTGGACTGCACACCAGCTGTGTCTAACATGCTGGAGAGCAGCATAAAGTAATGTCCTGGAGAGTCTGCTGCCCATCAATGTCTCTCAAAGTGGAATTGTCCTGCTTTTCAGATGCTGATGCTCTAGTGCAGGGGTGGGCAGTGTCGGTCCTGAAGAGCCACAATGGCTGCAGGTTTTCATTCCAACCCAATTACTTAATTAGAAACCAATCCTTGTCAATCTCAGACTTGTTGCTCTGCAATGTAAGGTCTTATATCACAGGATATCATCCAAATGATTGGAAGTCTGAAGTGGATCATTTTCAGTCTGTCACATTTTCTATTACGTGTTTTATTAAATCAAACAGTGCATGATTAACACACACAGAGGTAAATGGAAACAAGCTAGATGGAGAACTGCTGGCCAGTTTGTCATTTCCATCTTATTGCTAATTTTAATAAGATTGCTATTTTAATAAGAAGTCATTAAAAAACAGTGAATGCAGCGTTTTAAGATTGACATAAGCAATTAAGGGTGGGAACCTTAATAAGCAAGACCACTAAAATGAAGCATCAAAATGTCACTTAAGCAATAAGTGCTTCATCAGCAATAATTGACTTCTCATTAAAAAGGTGGGCTGGAACAAAAACCTGCAGCAACTGCGGCTCTCCAGGATCGACATTGCCCACCCCTGCTCTAGTGGAATGGGCTACCAATGATCTGCTGTCTCATTGCTGACTAGTGGTCTTTAGACACTGATACGCTGAAATCTGCTGCTCTGTGGGTGCTGATACATATGGGAGTTGGGCACTGATTAGCTATTGTGCACTTCACATATATTACTGCCATACTGATAAATGTGTGACTTTACAGATGCTGATATATTGATTAATCAGAAGGTCTTCAAATATAATAAATTGAGAGTCGGTTACTCAGCAGGTGTAGCTACACTGGAAGGACACTGCTGTGAGTCTGCGGTTCATAAATCTCTAATACCTTAGAGAAATGGCTGTTCTTGAGATATCAAAACCCTGAGAATGTGCTGCTCATCACTTACTGGAAGTCTGCTGTTTATCTGATGCTAGTAAACTGGACAGTCCTGGGAATCTACTGCTTTGTAGATGCCGATGCATTGGTGCTGAAGGCTAAATGGTATAAGCTAGGGCACCGTGTCGGGTGATCTTTAGTTGTAGATATACAGGCATGTCTGATATAACTGTGAGTCAGTTGCTCATCACCTGCTGTCAAGCTGATATATACGGCAGAGATGGCTGCATGTCTAGTGTTGAGGACTCTGCTGGTGTTAAGATTCGGAAATAGTGGGGAGTCCATCCGCTGCTCATCAACTATTGCTGAACTCCGAGTCTTCAGTATTACAGACGTGAATAGATTAGGTAGTACCACACTATTTATCTGCTATCTTAATGGGATGCCTGCTTCTCATCAGCTCACATGCTGGTGCCATATTAATTAGTCTATTGGTCAAGCTATATGGATATAGTGGAGTCTGCCATTATACAAGTGCTGATAATTCAGGGAGTCAGCTGCTAATCAGCTGCCATCATTCTGCGGATTCTGCTGCTTTGCAGTTGCTGAGATGAGGTGGTAAGGAGTCTTCTGGCATTCACATGCTGGCATACTAAGACTTCAAAAGTTGAAGGGGATTCAGATGCTCATCACCTGCTGTCAAACTGGCAGTTAGTGGCTTCATGGACGTTGATGCAGTGGTGATTTAACTGCTAATCAGCTGCCATTATTCTAAGTAGCCTGCTGCCCATCAGATACTCCTGTATAGTGTGCAGTCCTGCTGCCCATCCTGTATCGTGTGAAATCTCCTGACCATCAGGTACTCCCATATTGGGAAGCTGCTCCTATACTGGGCAGGTCTACTGCCCATCAGCTATTCCTATATAGTATGTAGTCCACTGCCCGTCTGCTGCTCCCATACTGGGTAGATTGCTGCTCCCAGACAGAGTGGTTGGCTCTGTGTCTGAATGGGGTCCTTGGCTATGCTCTTTGAATGCATTTTGTCTTTGGACCATCTTATCAGTCACGTGATGTGTGGAGACCAAGGGGAATAAAAGAGGGAGGCTGGCTAAATGAAACGCATTAAGCATTTTGTCTTGAGTCAGTGTTTTCTGCCAAGTTTGAAATTAAGTGTTTTTAACCTCATCTTTGTTTTTCCATTTTTGCTTTTTTCCTGTATTTTTTGGATACCTTTGCCTGTGGTTTGCCTTTTATTTTGAGCTCTTTACATTTACTTGTTCTTTTACAGACTTTAATAATTATATATTACAGTATATATTGTGATATTTGCCCGGACACCACCAGTCGGAGACCACATCTTTATCCAAACCTTTGTTTTTATTTTCCTTTTCCACAACACAACACAGTCCCCGCACAACTCACAGTGCCTGTAGCCTCAGTCTCCCTTCTCCTGGGCCTTCTCTCTCCTTGTCCCTGGGCCACCTGTCCTCTCTCTCCAGGATCTTCGTCCTGCTCCTGCTTCCGACTCCAGCTCACTGATTGGAGGAAGGCGGCCCCCTTTATTCTCACCCGGATGAGCTCCAGGTGCTCTGCCTGACGTTACTTCCCGGTGTGGCGGAAGAGTCGGGAGAGCACCTGGAAGCACTCCGGGGTGACCCTGGAAGGATCGTCCTCCATGGGTGTGGCGGAAGTGAATAAGTCCCGGGCTCCATGAGGCTGGGGGCGCCCCCTGGCGGTGACCAGAGGCCCCAACGGTCTTTGAGCCTCCCTGCTTCACTTCCGTGGTCTCTTCTACTCCAGGGCGGTTTCCCCCTCGTGGCCCGGAGGATAAATACGCCACAACCCAGTCCTTCCAGGCGTTCCCGGCCGGGTCTGACCCCCAACCATGTACGACAATATATATTGTGAGGGGTGGCCAGGGCAGCATATGTTCCAGGAGCGCAAGCATGGGAAACCCAATATCTCCCCCTGTATGCTAGATGGCAGCCTCCCTGGGTTGCAGCGGTGCCTCGTACTCCCGCAGGGCTTCATGGGAGGTGGAGTTTGTTGCAGCCCTGTTGGGTTCTGCAGGCGCCACCAGGGGGTGCTGCAGGAGGAGCTGCTAGCCCCTTTTGGGCACTAGTTTCACCACACCCAGAAGTGCAGCCGGATGTTGGCAATCAAGCACCTGGAACACTTCTGGGTACCT
Source organism: Erpetoichthys calabaricus (assembly GCF_900747795.2). Taxonomy (NCBI): domain Eukaryota; kingdom Metazoa; phylum Chordata; class Cladistia; order Polypteriformes; family Polypteridae; genus Erpetoichthys; species Erpetoichthys calabaricus. Next base: position 141,947,731 of record NC_041403.2, read on the forward strand.
AATAAAAGGAACCAGCAACCGCCACTCATTGGCCAGAGTCGGGAGGAGGAGGAGGGCAGGGTTTGGAGGAGGAGTGGTGGTGGAAGAGAAAGAGGAAAGGAAAGTGTGTGGTGTGTTTTTGGTGGTGCTTATTTCACACTTGGGACTGTGTTGTGTCTATGATGATTACGGGGAAGACATGCCCCACAGGTGAAGAAAAATAAAAGTCTTTCTATTTTTATACGTGCATCTGGTGTGAATCTGTGTCTGGTCGGGTGCTTATATAGCGCCTTGTTACAATATATATATATATATATATATATATATATATATATATATATATATATATATATATATATATATATATATATATTGTGATAGATGGCCGGCCATTTATCCCAGCCAATACCCCCAGGCTGCCAGGTGGAGCTCTCCTTGCAGTATGGAGGTACCCCGAATGCCAGCAGGGAATTATGGACATTGGAGTTTTCCTTTACAACACTGCTGGATACCATGGAGGCTGCTAGAAGGTGCTGCAGGGAGGAGCAGTAATTATTTTCCCTACGCCCTGGAAGTATGTCAAAGTCACATGAACAAGAGGAATGACGTGCTTCCGGGGTGAAGAAAAGGATTTTTTTTCTGACCCGGAAGTGTTCCTACTCACATGGACAGAGAGGGCGGAACACTTCCGGGTCAGAAAAAAAATCTTTCTTTGACATACTTCCGGGGCGTAGGGAAAAAAAATCCTTTTCCGGGTCAAGGACTATAAAAGGACTATGGGAAATCCCAGACGTTGAGCTGAGCTGGGTGGAAGGGTGGCAACGCGTCTGGGAGTGGAGGATTGTGATTATTGTTTATTGATTATTGGATTTATGAGTATTGTGGAGTGGAGGGTGCTTTGTGCACATTATTATTATAAAATAAAGTCATATTGGACTTTTATCAGGTGTCTGGCGTCTCGAACAAGGGTTCAAGGGAGCGATAGCGCCCACTATCTGTTACTATATATATATATATATATATATATATATATATATATATATATATATATATATATATATATATATATATCTGCGGTGGGTTGGCACCCTGCCCAGGATTTTTTCCTGCCTTGTGCCCAGTGTTGGCGGGGATTGGCTCCAGCAGACCCCCGTGACCCTGTGTTCGGATTCAGCGGGTTGGAAAATGGATGGATATATAATATATACAGTATATATATATATATATATATATATATATATAGTGGAGATCAGCCCAACTACAGACAGACACAGGACACACAGAAGTCCCAAAAACACACACGTTTCATTTTCTTCTTTGGTTTTTACAGCACCACACAATGCACAAATCCTCAACAATGCTCACAGTCCTTCTTTTCCTTCCTTCTCTTTTCTCTCTTCTTCTAATCTTCTCTGCAGCTTTCACTCCTCTCCTGCAAGCTCTGTCCTCCACCTTCTGACTCCAACTCCTCAAATGGAGTGAGGCGGCCCCTTTTATACTTCACCCACATGAGCTCCAGGTGCTCTTTGATGACTTTCCTGCAGCACGTCCAGGTGTGCCGGAAATGCTGCATGGGCACCTGGAAGCACTCTGGGTGTACCTGGTTCCTGTTCTGGCAGCACTTACTGGTGTGGCAGAAGTGCTGCAGTCCATGGCTCTGTAACCATCAGGGCGACCTCTGGCAGTGGCCATGGGTCCCAACAGGGTTGAGCTTCTAAACTCTGATCCTGTGGCCCCAATGCCAACAAGGGTGGTTGCCCTCTCATTTCCTGGAGGAGACAGTGTTCCTCTCCTGGTCCTTCCATCCTCCAGGCGTCCCGGCTTGGCAGGAACCCCAGCTGTCCGCCACAGTATGTGTGTATATATATATATATATACTAGACAAAGAGCCTGTTTCGACAACGTAAGATGAAATGGGCACGAGTTTGTGTCAGCAGTGTATGAAGAACAAATGATAAGTAACAAAGAATTTGTTTTGCAATGATTGTAGTCCGCTTTACTCATTACTGTACAGGCTTGTACTGTTAGTTGATGAATTTTCCAGGCCTATAGTATAATATTGAATGATGAATGTTCCAGTACAATATAGAATAGTAATAAGTATAAGCACCACAAACCTGATATAGGTGTATTGAATGAATGCGTAATTGAATCAGAATGCGTAATTAGGCCTCGAGCTGTAGTCGAAATCGCCTTTCAGGCCTCTAGAGCTTTAATCGAAGTCGTCTTTCCCTTTGAATTTTTGCGGCCGTAAATCCGCCGCCTGCCACAATGTTGGGGTTGGATGTCAGTCTCGTAACGTTTTTCGGGCAGCTGCGCACAAGGCGACTGTGCATTCGGCTTTGGACATGCGCAGAAGGCGACTGCGCATCCGTCTTCGGACGGATGTGAGTGAGTGAGTGAGTGAGTGAGTCATGAGGCAGGCAAATTATGTATTAAGATATATATATATATATATATATATATATATATATATATATATATATATATATATATATTATATATATACAGTAATCCCTCCTCCATCGCGGGGGTTGCGTTCCAGAGCCACCCGCGAAATAAGAAAATCCGCGAAGTAGAAACCATATGTTTATATGGTTATTTTTATATTGTCATGCTTGGGTCACAGATTTGCGCAGAAACACAGGAGGTTGTAGAGAGACAGGAACGTTATTCAAACACTGCAAACAAACATTTGTCTCTTTTTCAAAAGTTTAAACTGTGCTCCGTGACAAGACAGAGATGACAGTTCAGTCTCACAATTAAAAGAATGCAAACATATCTTCCTCTTCAAAGGAGCAAAAAAATCAATAGGGTTGTTTGGCTTGTAGGTATGCGAAGCACCGCGGCACAAAGCTGTTGAAGGCAGCAGCTCACACCCCCTCCGTCAGGAGCAGAGAGAGAGAGAGAGAGAGAGAGAGAGAGAGAGAGAGAGAGAGAGAGAGAGAGAGAGAGAGAGAGAGAGAGAGAGAGAGAGAGAGAGAGAGAGAGAGAGAGAGAGAGAGAGAGAAATACGTGCCCTTTGAGCTTTTAAGTATGTGAAGCACCGTGCAGCATACTTAAAAGCTGCACACAGAAGGTAGCAACGTCAAGATAATCTTTCAGCATTTTTAGACGAGCGTCCGTATCGTCTAGGTGTGCGAACAACCCCCCTGCTCACACCCCCTACGTCAGGATCACAGATAGTCAGCGCAAGAGAGAGAGAAAGAAAAGTAAGTTGGGTAGCTTCTCAGCCATCTGCCAATAGCGTCCCTTGTATGAAATCAACTGGGCAAACCAACTGAGGAAGCAAGTACCAGAAATTAAAAGACCCATTGTCCTCAGAAACCCGCGAAGCAGCGAAAAATCCGCGATATATATTTAAATATGCTTACATATAAAATCCGCGATGGAGTGAAGCCGCGAAAGGCGAAGCGCGATATAGCGAGGGATATATATTCATTGCATTTGTAGTCTGAGTCCCGACCTTATTGTATGGGTGGTTACCTACCAGGTAACGCATGTGGTTGGTCTGCCATTTGGCAAACATCCACCATGGTGCCCTCTTCAGTTGTGAAAAGCAGATCATGGAATGTTGCATAGTTTACTGTCAAATAATGCAAAGAGTACGAGACATGTGTTTCGCCCTTATTTAGGCTCATCAGGCGTACACACTCTACTGCTCCCCTCTCGGGGATCGAACCTCTGACTTCAGCGTCAGAGACAAAGTCCCTTTACTCTGCGCCACGGCGTGTAGTTTGTTTATTTGACAGCCTGTAGGTCCGGAGTAATTACATTCATTGCATTCGTAGTCTGAGTCCCAACCTGATTGTATGGGTGGTTACCTACCAGGTAATATATGTGGTTGGTCTGCCATTCGGCCAACATCTGCCACGGGGCCCTCATCAGTTGCGAGAAGCAGATCATGGAATACAATATATATATATATATATATATATATATATATATATATATATATATATATATATATATATATATATATATATATATATATATATTCACCCCCATCTGATTTTCACCCACAGAAGCTGAAATTGAAAGGCTGCAATAAGCGCACGCCAGTCTCTATGCATGTAATGGACCAGAGGGCCCCTAACAGTCAGCGACTCTGACAGGCCTGTCAATTCTAACATAGCGAGGTTGATATTACTTTATTTATCCCCAGAGGGCAGTTTCCTGAAACACGTTTGCTGAATAATTCGTTGGCTGAAAGTACCCAGTGTTAGTTTGTTAGAGAGGGGATGTGCAGCATTGTTCATAATGGCACTCAGAAAAAGTTGAGATGGTATGAAAAAATAAAAAAAACAAAAACCCAGTGATTTATTTTGACCTTTATTTCATTTTTTTTTATTTTGATCCCAAGATATTCCATGTTTTGTTGGTTCAGCTTCATTTTATTTGTTAATATTCATCCATTCCTGCATTTCAGGCCTGCAATACATTCCAAAAAATGTTGGGACGGTAAAGCATTGACCACTTTGCAATGTCGCACTGAAGATACCAAGCGATGGAGCATTTCAGTTGTACAACAGTATAGGGTCGTCCTCATCATATTTTTCATTTCAGAATTTTCACATATTCTCTACTGGAGACAGGTCAGGAGTGCAGGCAGACAGGCAGGCCAGTCCAGTACCTGTACCCTCATCTTCCACAGCTATGCCTTTGTAACGTGCGTTTGTATTTTCTTGTTGAAAAATACATAGGGAAAGATATCATCCTGAAGGCAGCATATGTTACTCTAAAATCTCAATGTATTTTTCTACATTAATGCTGCCAACACAGAAATATACATTAAAAATATAATTAAAGTATAAATAAGTGCCCTTTGCTAAGGACATTCACACAACCCCATTCCATTACAGACTTTGGCTTTGGGACTTGTGTCCATTTCTTCCAACAAAGATCTGGAATACACCTTTCCACGGTGTGATGCCTCTGAGCCCAGAGAACTTGACGCCACTTCTGGACATCTTTAACATCAGGCTTCTTTTTTGCACCGTAAAGTTCTAAGTGGCATTTGTGGATGTAACTTTGTATTGTAGGCCTGGCAAAGGTTTGCCAAACCCATCCCTTGTAATCCCATGTGCTTATATCAGCTATCGATGAGTGATGCTTCTTGATGCAGGGCCTGCCGTCTGAGGGATCGGAGATCACGGGTGTTCAGCTTAGGAGTGCGCCTTTGCCCTTTACGCACTAAAATTTCTCCAGATTCCTTTATTTGTTTGATATTATGCACTGCAGAAGGAGAAATACACAAATCCCTTCCAATCTTTCTTTGAGGAACATTGTTTTTAAACATTTCAATAATTTCCTTATGTATCTGTTGACAAACTGGAGACCCTCTGCCCATCTTTGCTCCTCAGCCTTTCGTGGATACGGCTGTTGTATCAAATCATGAATACAATCACCTGTTGGAAATCACATCATTATTTAATTATTTTACCTCATTACTGGCCCTAATTTGCCCCCTGTCCCAACTTTATTTAGAATGTGTTGCAGCCCTGGAATGCACGAATGGCTGTGTATTAACAAATGAAATGAAGTTGACCAGACAAAACATGGAATATCCTGGGTTCAAACTATCTGCAATGAAATAAAAGTCAAAGTAATTTCTTTTTTATTTGTATTCTCCATTCTGTTTCAACTTTTTCTGATTTTGGGTTGTAATTCTCTCCTTTGCTACGACCTCCACGGAGTCTAGAGTGTGTCCAGTAACTGAGCTTGTCCTTTAAATGAGCTTGTTGATTCGGTGGGCTTCTCTTGAAGTGACGACACCACAATGTAGAAAGTCCCTCACAGAGTTGTGTAAGATGTGAAGGATGTTCCTACCTACATGAAGAGAGCACAGAGCCCAGTCCAGGGGTCACTGACTTGAACCCCCAAGTACTTACAGCAATGTACCACCTTTGAATAGTGACCAGACACAAAGGGTCTTTGTTGTGGCAAACTCAATAACCAGCTTCTTGATTTTGCCATTGTGGAGTTGCAGACACCAAAGTTCTTCACTCTGTCTTATCCCTTTTATCAATACACCCGAAAAGTGCAAAATCATCTGAGAATTTCTGCAGATGATGTGACCTGGTGTTGTGCTTACAGTCTGAGGTGTACAGAGTGAAGAGAAATGGAGACAGGATGGTTCTTTGTGGTGCTTCAGTGTTGGTCACATCTGTATCAGAAACACAGTCCTTGAGTCTCACAAACTGTGGTCTGTCTAACAGATAGTCCATTATCCAGGACACCATTTTGTTCCGTCAGCTTTTTTCACTTACTACCATAAAATAGAAAGTTTAATGTTCATCTGTGTTTTATGACTCATTCTGATCCTTCCACATCACTAACTGACACCATTACCTGAAAATGCAGAACCTTATGTAGTGGACAGTCTTGTTTTGTTTGATAGTAAAATTATCAGAATGTGTATCCTATAGGTTTTTGGGTGTACAGGCAAACCTTGTGCTTAATAGCCGTTTAATCCAAACTGATGGAAGATATCAGATATGTAAAGCTGAGATTACCAAATGACTCAGTTTAGTGTAATAATAAGATTTGAAATTAAACAACATAGTAAGCATAAAAACTATAAAGAGTACCTAAAATATCAGCCAAGGTGCCCAGGAGGCACAGGTCTTCACTCCTGCAAACTGCCAATGCACCAGACGTTTAATCCTCATCTGTACTGCTGTAAGTAAAAACACAGATTCCGAGTTCATCAAGTCTTTGTCATTCATGAAATCTATAGCATGTTCTTTCCTACTAGAATACATAAAATATGTTATAACTGTGTATCCATTTGAATTCACATTTATTTTATAGAATTGTTTGTTATATGAAGACCAGAGGTGCCACAAATGAGGGGCTGCCAAGGTTGGCTATCAATAAAAATAAGCAGCCATTCACAAGGCTGGCTGCTCAGATGTCTCACTGGACATTCTGCATTTACTCTGTCCACTTCTTGAACTTGAGCCCCATTCATTTTATATTCTTGAAGCCTCCATGATCACTCCTGGCACGTGTCACAAAAACAGTCACATGACATCAAAAAGGTTTGGGGCAGCCCCCCCATGTATTATATACCCTGGCTGAAAATGGGTAATTTTGCTTGAGTTCTTCACAGGTTTGAGTCCAAAACAGAACTGATTTGAATTTGAAAATATGGCGGCCTTAAAGGCCTGGACAGGAAGTGATGTCATCGGGACCGGGACTGGAAGTGATGTCATCTGGACCGGAAGTGACATCCTCCATACCGCCGGACCCAGAAGGGACTTTTTCGGGTCAGGAAGTGACGTCATCAATGACACTTATACTGGAAGTGGCGTCGTCAATAGCGCCAGTGCCAGAAGTGATGTCATCAATGACACTTATACTGGAAGTGGCGTTGTCAATAGCGCCAGTGCCAGAAGTGATGTCATCAATGACACTGATACTGGAAGTATCAGCTCGCCACCCCCTGGTCTGGCGTGGTACTACTGTTACTCAGGCCTTTTAGCTGCCTCCCAATTGCACGTGTGTGACACATGCTTTACTTTAAAATCATTGAGGTCACATCTCATCTTCATTTCTGCATGTCAGCCCAGATGCCCCCACTTTATTAGTCTTCTTGTGTGACTCTGTCTGCCTCTAGGTGGTTTGCCGGTCCACTATAATATTTTACACCTTTATCTGGACTCAATTTATGTCTAATTAATTCCTGCTCCATTTATAAACCTGAGAATGAGTAAGGGTCAAACAACACCACCTCTGGAATTGTGTTCATAGGCATCTGGTTAGTGGAGAGCTCCCAAATCCTCTTGGGCTACACATGGATGACAATTTCGTTCTTGGAAGAGAGACAAGAGGAGGAAGCACCATCTGCAGTTTTCAACATTTTCCCTGGCTGAGAGTTTATCTGCTTCCTCCTTCTAAATCAAACTAATAAATTTATCGTCTCTCAAGACCAGCTGCCTCCCTGAAATATAGCCCTCCCACTAGTAATACAATCTTAATCTAGAAAGTATTGCATTAAATATTAAGTCTGGTGATGAGCAGCTGTTTAGATGTAATTGAAGCTGAAAATAGAGCAAATGTAATAAAAAATGGGCTTGTCCTCCACAGCCAAGTTTCAAGAGGCCTGTAATCAACTTCAGAGTGGCAGAGCAAGAATGCAGATTATTAGACACCGGTTCTGGAGAGCCAAACAACGGATCACATGTTTGGACACAGGCGTAGGTGATAGACCACGGCATCACATGATGAGACACTGATTTACAGGGTAGAGGAAAGGATCAAATTGCAAGACACAGGTTTAGATGATGGACCAGGTAATGTTATGTCATTTACTTACCCACTTCATCCAGACTAGGGTCTTGAGTGAGGGGTGCTGGAGCCTAACCCAGCAACCATATTGTCTAAGGCAGGAACAAACCCTGGACAGGGCACCAATCCATCACAGGGCGAACACACACACCCACACACCAAGCACACACACTGGTGCCAATTTAGCATCGCCAGTCTACCTAACTTTCAAGTCTTTCGGCTGTAGAGGAAACTGGAGCACCCGGAGGAAACCCACACAGCCATGGAGAGAACATGCAAACTCCATGCCAGAGGAACCTGGGATGTGAACCCTGGCCCCCCTTACAGGGAGGCAGTGGTACTACTGACCAGGTAGTCATCTAGCTAAATACAACTGTAGATTATACAGCAAGACTCAAGTGTAAGTGAAGGAGCAGTAGATCAAATGGCTAAGTACAGGGGTAGCTCATAGAGGAAGGGAAGAAAAGACAGCAATAACATTTATTTCTATACCACATTTACATACGAATGATGTAGCTCACAGTGCTTTACAAGATGAAAAAAGAAAAAGAAAAATATAAAAATAAAATTAGGAAATCTTTATATATTGTAGTATCCCTTCCCAGGTGGGCAAATAAATCTCGCAAGCAAGTAGTGGTAATTGTCCAAAAAAAAACTAGACAATGCTTTTATTTCTTTTCTTCTGACTTCACAGGCCGAAAAACAATGCAGTCAGGACAAACAAACAAGCACTGAACAAAAATCACCCCACACCACGAGTGAGAACACACACTTTTTTGACCTGAACCTCCTTTCCAAAGTTCCTCCTTCCCAGCACCCCAGTGGCTGCTTATTAAGAGTGGCAGTTGTGTCTCCTCTGCCCTCTCCACAACACTCCGTGTAGCCCCTTTGTTATAACTCAGTGGCAATTTCTTTCCCAGATCATTAAAATATAATGATTGTAATGGCTGTCCGTTTGTCTGTCCAGGATTTTAAATCACCTGTAGCTCGCAAAACCGTTTGACCTATTGACCTGAAATGTGGTACACATATACTACGTGATGTCTACTATCCGCTTTCGGGGTGATGATTGACCTCCAAGGTTATTCCTCTTTTTACTTTATTATAGAATCAACTCTTGGCAGCAGGGCAGCCATGTGGCGCATGCGTACGGGCGCCATTCTCATCCCTACCACCTTCGCCATCACTTCCCCTTCCTCTTCATATCTTAAATAATTCTTGAGGCAGTTTGAAGACTTTAAGTGCCAGCTTAAGTGAAAAATTAAGGAAAACGTACTAAGTAATTGCAACACAAACACTGACCTAATCAGTTTTAATGTGAAAAGATGCTGACTAAAGAAGAGAAGAAGCGGGCGGCCAAGGTGGAGAAAAGAAGAGCTGCTCAGGAAGCAGCAAGTGCATCAACTTCTGAGCAAACGAATGGTAAATGTACAGAGAATGTGGATGAAAACTATGAATGCTCAAGTCAAGTGGATTCGCACACTGCGCCGTTACTAGTACTGAATAATAAAGAATAAAGTAAGGTCTGATGGCCAGGAGGATAGAAAAAAACAAAAAAAAAACTCCAGAGGGCTGGAGAAAAAAAAAAACAAAATCTGCAGGGGTTCCAAGGCCTCAAGACCACCCAGCCACCACTAGGCATTCTACATACTATAATTATCTCAATCAGTACTCAAGGGTTTCAGGGTTCACATGGAAGAATTAGATGATGACGGTCATCTGGACGTCTGGCCTTCAGTCCATCAATGTAGAGACTGTACGGTGCTTTGATCAGGTGGTGGTGGCGCAGATCACCACCACAGAAAACTGGAACAAAAATAGCAGACAAAGTAGGGGTTAGTAAGGATTGCAGAGCCATGATAAAAGCAGCAATTAAATGCATATACAGAATACCATGGTTACACTAAAATGAAGCTATAAGAAAGACATATTAAAATAATGGGTTTTTAGGAGTTTTTTTAAAGTGCTCCACCATATTAACCAGACAGCTAATACAAACAGCTTCAGATGATACGATAATGGATTCCGTGACTAGACGGAGGTACAGGCAATACAGCAAGGGCTCACAGAACTACACGTAGATTTGCATGATACCATAAATCATGAAATGATGATGTAGGAATAGGTCAAGTGACAAGAAACCGGTGTAGATGATGCAGTGGATTAGTTTTCAGGCCCCTTCACGTTCTGTACACTTTATTGTGTTTAAAATTAAATTTTAAATGAACAACTCTGAAATTTTTGCCCATCAATCTACACTCATTAACCCATAATGACAAAGCAGAAAACATGTTTTTAGAACGTTTTGCAAATTTATTACAAAATCATATAAGTATTCAGACTGTTTATTGACAGCAATTACAGCTTTAAGTCTACATGGGAAGTCTCTGCAAGTTTTGTACATCTCGATTTGGCCAGTTTATCCCATTAGTTCTGGCAGATGCTCTCAAGGTCCGATTGGTTGGATGTTAAGTGTCTGTAAACTACCATCTTCCAGTCTCTCCACAGATGGTTATTTTCCTCTAGGAGGTGCTAGCTCCCTGGAAATACGTTTGTTTTGCAATTGCAGCATCTTAAGTAACCGGAACCTATCTCTTATATATATTTCTCTTCTGGTTCATCCTGCTTCCACTTCAAAACCGGTCCCGCCCACACGCAACCGACATGGCATTTCTTGATTCCTATTCGTCCTCTTCCAAACCCTTCCCCACGCTGCCTGTGGCTTCTCTTCAAAACCGGTCCCGCCCACATGCAGCCGACATTGGGTTTCTTGATTCCTATTCGTCCTCTTCCAAACCCTTCCCCACGCTGCCTGTGGCTCCTCTTCAAAACCGGTCCCACCCACATGCAGCCGACATGGTATTTCTCGATTCCTATTCGTCCTCCTCCAAACCCTTCCCCACATTCTTCCAGTGCGATTCCTGCAACAAAACTTTTCAAACGCAAACCTCACTTGCTAAACACAAGAAAAGGCATTCTTCCCAACAACTAAATGAGTGCCAGAAATACAATAAGAAGTTCACTACACAAGATAGTCTGACTAAACACAACAAAACTCATTCACAACTCTGGCAATGCGACATCTGCAAAGCAACGTTGCCAAACCAACGCAGTCTTAGCAGACATACACACAATCCTCTTCTCGTTACCACAGGTACTTCTTCACCTAATTCCTGTCTTCCTGTCCAAGAGTACAACATTGGGACTCCAGACCAGCAGTGCAAACACTGTCATGCACTATACTGGCCTGCTGAACGTAATACATCCAACAAGTACTCGAGGCGCTTTATAAAGTAGCGCAGGTTGTGCAATATTATAACTGTAGTGTAAGTTTACAGTGAGGTGATTGTACTTATAAGTTCAAACAGTTCTACAAGGAGCACTTGATGGACTGGTTGAGTGCATTTATAGTTCTTGGGATGAAACTGTTTCTGAAACGTGAGGTCCGTACAGGAAAGGCTTTGACGCTTTTTGCCGTGGTTGAGGTAGTGTGTACTTGAAACTGTATACCGATAATTCTCTTTCCGATCATCTGCTGCTGTGATTCACACTCAGATACAGTGATATAAATACTCCGAGTGGTGCAGTGAGAGTAATATGGAAAAAGATGATCCGCAGTGGCAACCCTTAACGGGAACAGCAAAAAGAAGAACAAGATGCAGTGAGAGTAACAACGCTAAAGCAGTTCTGGTATTTGGAATACTATGGCTATTCCCTGGCCCATTATATTGCTGCAGGTTAATTACAATCAGATGCATTACACTAATAAACAATATGCAGTTAATTTCAGTGTATTTATAAAGCCGCGTCAGGAATGTGGAGCTAAGAAAGAAAGGATGAGCACACAGGAACAGTAGTTTGACCATTCTGTGGACCATTATATTGTTACAGGTTAATTACAATCAGATGCATTAAATTTATGAACGACATGCGGTAAATTTCAGTGTATTTGATAAAGCCACCGCCGTGGATGTGGATCTAAGAAAGAGTAACCACACAGGAACAGTAGCACTGCTTTGACGCTGGGTGCCGCCAGTCTGCAAAACCGAGCGGAGAAATTGCGTACGCCAAGATATGAGTTACCGTGGAAATGTGCGTGGCTTTACGCCAAGTTTAGGTTTTATACATCGCGATTTGAGCGTGGAAAGGTTCGTACGCAACATTTCTGTGCGTACGCACCGTTTATACATGAGGCCCCAGGTGATTACGTTGGCCCTGGGACTCTGATTGTTCCGTTGTCCTTTTTCTGGAACAGGATCCTGCCTTGTTAAAGGCCCACTTGTGTCCATCATACAATATCTGAAAATAAAGAAAGGTGAAGTTCTCAGTAATGTTGATCTGCTCAGGTCCACAAAACATTTTAACAGTGCTCTTAGAAAGAGAAAATCAACAATTTCAGAAATGCATGCTATTGCACAATGAGAGCAGCAACAAGCCACAGAATTAAATAACGGGTGTTGCTGCGAGTGTGTAAGGCGTGTTCAAGCATGGGTAAAACGTGAGCCGAAAGAAATCTTTCAGGCCAAAAGTTCGTTTTAAAATATTTAGTGAAAATTCAAAGAAAATAGTCCGCACAAGAATAAAGATAAAAGGTTGTTACACACGTTGAATAAAAGGCAGAATATTAGAAAAATTTTATCTTCTCTAAACTCAACTTTTCTTGTCAAACTTTAGTTGTTTTTACATTAAAGGATGCTTTACTTCTTCTTCTGTATGTTTTAAACGTACAGCGCTGCACATTCAATAGAGCTCATTGTCTTTCTTGTTACTTGACACATAAGACACGCAAGACCCAGTTTAAAACCGTGTGCCCTCAACGCCTTACACCTGGCAAGGCAGGCGACTAACTGTTGTGACAGATGGGGGCGCTATCGCTCCCTTGAACCCTCGGACACCACACCAGACACCAGATAAAATCCAAAATATTGAATTTATTATTAATAAACAGTGCACAAAGCACCCTCCTCTCCACAATACTCATATACTGTAAATCAATAACAATACTACAATAAACAATCCTCCACTCTCCCAGACGCGTTGCCACCCTTCCACCCAGCTCAGCTGGTCTGTCTGGGATTTCCCATATTCCTTTATAGTCCTCAACCCGGAAGTGTTTCTGAGCCCTCAGTCCATGTGATTATGCAGCACTTCCGGGTCAGGTAAAAACTTCTCTTTTTTCTTCAGCCCGGAAGTATATCATTTCTTCCATTCCCGTGACTTGGAAATACTTCCGGGCTATACGGAAAATATAAATCCCTGGGCCTTCCTGCAGCGACTCCTGGCGGCCCCCATGGTATCCAGCAGGGCTGTGCATTAAAACTCCAATGTCCATGAGGCCCTGCTGGAATTCGGGGCACTTCCACGTTGCAGGGGGGGGCTCCATCTGGTGGCCTGGGGGCATTGGCTGGGATGAACGGCCGGCCATATCCCACACTGTGTATAATGTTTAGACAGAGAAGCTAGAAATAATTAGAATATACCAATTCTATTCAACTTATGGGGGCTGTAGGTACCTCCCATAGACTATTCACTAATATTTAGGCAAACATTTACATAACTTAAATAACTAGCAAATGGCTCTTACAATGGGTTTAATTAACAACAGGAATCGGCGCCTAATTAAGCAACTGGTTGGAGTGAAATTGGTTGGAGTTTTTATAGGCCTGACTTAAAATGGTATTCTGTTGGCTCACGCATTTCACATTTTATTTCTGTTTGGGTGCCATTTAAGGAAAGAAATGAAGCAGTTCAGAGGAACGTTGAAGAAAGTCAGGGGAATGCATGTTTTAAAAACAAGTCAATTAAAATGAAAGGAAAAGGAATTAATTAGCAGCAAAAACTGGTCACCAATTAAGAAAAGGGTTAGAATGAAAACCCCTGGTCTAACAGCATGTGATTTACCATCATTATGGACAGCACTCAGCAATAGGGCCCTAAATCTTGGAGTTTTGATGGAAGTGTCTGATCTGGTTGCAAAGCCTCACGCCTATACTTAAGTTAAAATGTCTCGTGTCGACATATAAATAGTACACTGCCAGACAGCGGACGTATTGCTAGCTCTCACACCAGGTTTCATTTCTTGCTTTCAAAGAATCAAACAGGAACTGGACCATTACAGTGAGTAGATCTCAGACTGCCACCTTCTTTTTTTAATGAAATCAGTCTTCATGTTCCCTAAAGTCTTTCAAGATAATGTCTACCAATCCCTAAGTGTGCTCCTCATATGAGGTTGGGTATCTCCAGCTGACTTTGGGAAACCTCCTGGGTTCCACTACAGTCAGGAGTAAATCCAGCCGCTTCTCCCTCCTTACTTTTCATTTTTTTTCTTGCCAGTGTCACCAGCCTGTTTCTGAATCTAAATGGTATAAAAGTTATTGGCTCATCTTCTATTTTTACTGAGAAATTCCTTTTTATCGATATTATGTTTATATTTTCTCACTGTGTGCCAACTGCAGAAGATGTCACTGGTTCCTCTGTGCTTTTGTCTGCAGCGATGCTCCGTTGTTTCTGGGTGTACATAGTATAGTAAGGCATGTCACAATTTGGCACCCATGTAATTTAAGAGCAACTAGCACATCAAATAATCTGGTCTTTATTTAAAAAATTTATGGAAGACCACCTTCCACCAGCCTTCAACCATTTGCCTGTCTTTTGATTTTGAATTAATTTTGCCCCTTTTAGCTATGTGCCGGTGTAATGGACCTCATTCCCATCTGACTTTGCTTCTGCCTTTAAAGAAATATTTGCCACTCACAATACACTGTACTGTTTTTTTTAATATATAAAATCTTAAGAATCACAATAGCTGGGATTGTAATTAAGAAGTGAACAATACTTTAATTTGGTGCTTTAAGACGTGTCTTTAATGAGGGGATGTGTGCCAGACCCTCTGGTTGCTGTGTAAATGTGACATTCAATCAGGTGGAGGCCATCAATGTTAATGGCAAGTTACTCCACTTCACAGTCAAGAAATAGCAGGCTCTGAGCCCACAATGCATCCTCGTTCTTCTGCGGATTATGCAATACATTACAAAAGAAACAAACATCTGGGAGGCAAGCAGGCAATTAGGGTGGTAAACAAGAATCAGAGGAGAAAAAACCTAAGATAGAGTCAAATTTTGTCTGCTTTAACAAATCAGGTGATGTCACACAATAGGAAAGGAATCTCCTGCTGAGAGGTATGGAGTGTGGGACCCTCCAAGATGTAAGGAGAGACATTATCTGATAGATATTGGACCACTGAAAAGTGACTGGATTTGTCCTTTGGGATGTGGGGAACAAGATGACCTGACAGACATAGGCAGCAGGCATTTAAGAAATAACAGGATATTATTTGTGATGTGGGAAAGGGCTTCAACTCACAGGTTTGGGGTCTGGACTGCTGAGAAATGAAAGGATGTTCCCACTGTATGGGGAGGACTGAAACTAACAGCTATGAAAGGGGGACCAATAAGAGCAGGGGAGATATGCCTTCTTGTGAAGTAGAACTACTGGCATGTGAGGAGCGCCCATCTGTGAGGTGCTGATGGACTCAATCTGACAGACATAAAGAGCAGACCACTAGGATAAGAGGTGCTTTGCCTTCTGTTATGTGGGGAAGAACTCCATCTGGTGTCAAATGACACAACATATGCTCCAAGAAGCAAATCTGACCAACATGGAAGGTGGACCAATGATACAAAGCTGAGTCCCACTAGATGTGGCAAATATATTGTGACATATTCAAAAAAATAATTGGATCTGCATCTTTGATTTAGTCAAAATTTCATCTGACTAACCTGAAGGAAAGACCAGGGGCAAATGTTTGGGGTGGTCTTAATTTGGGAGATACAAAGATAGGACCTTGGACAACAGTGTTTTTGTAGTTAGAACCTCCGACTGACCAGGAGCTTTATCCTGTGTGAAGAAGGAAATGAAAAATGGATCATTGAATGGCTGAGCGGTCAGCATCTTGGAAACAGACAGCCTTCTTATTGACCATAAGGACCCGTAAGCATTTCAACAGCTCTTGGGACAGCAGCATCATCTTCTTAACTCCTTGGTGACCAACTGGACAATTATGATCAGTTCTTAAAAGACATACATTAAGAAATCGCAATAGCTTTGTAAGGTATTAATTTTTTCTCTTGGCTGATCAGTTTTTAGGGTTTAACAAATAAGTAGCCAAGTCTTTGAAGATGATTTGTTAAATGGTTAACTTGGTTTGTGTCTGGACTGTAGCAGCTGTGTTTTGAGTGGGGTCTGTTGAATGATGGCTGCCAAATTTCCTTTCCTACATTGTCCCCTCACGTCATGTCACTCAGATAGGCACCTGCAGCTCACCTGTTCTGAAGTTATTCATATCTCTCTCCATCAAGCATAGTGAATTGCTAAAGAAGGCTTATTCTAGTAGCACTGGGCCTCCCGTGATCAGCCAGCTGTCTCCTGATCATAATGCAATCTTCCACGGTGTCGTCTTCAATGACAGATGTTAAAAGAGGAAAACTTCCCCGGACTGAGGCCTGGGCCCCCGAGGAATCCTTGACAGTCCATCATCTACTGATGCGGATGCTCTACATGTCAGGCTTCCTGTGTGCCCTGACACTTCAAGGCTTGTCTGGTTTTACACCTCTTTTTGAAGATTCAGAGAACCGTGCATCAGTTCTCTCCTAATCAGTAATCAAAAGAGTTTTAAAGGATTGTCTCCCTGGTGGCACTACCTGATGATTAAAAAAAAGATAACAGTGGCAGCCATTCTAAAAGTATGAGATGTGTAAGCATTTAAACTTACTGAAAAAGAAGGATGTCACTGGGCACCAGAATAAATGATCTTGATCTTGTGAGTGGGGTGAGACAATATGCCCATGTGGATGCAAATTAGTGTGCTACAGACAGATGTGCACTATTATGCTTAGTGGGCAAGGAGTCTCTAATTACAATGATGGGACAGAAAATTGGGACCTCAGACAACAGTGTTTATGTAGTTAGGCCTTCTGAGAGACCGGGGGGTGAGAGACAGCTCAAGATAGGGCTCGGTAAGGCCCTAAAATTGAGATAAAAGTGAGACCCACAAGGAAGCATGCTATATTCCCCTAAGATGTTAAAGGGCAAACAAAGTGGCAAGTGCCAGGGTAGCCTGCATTTCGTAAAGTGATCAGACAGAACTGGGAGTGCAACAAGAGGACACAAACATACCAGATAACAGAGGGTAAGATAAAGGTCTCAGGATGTGATAAATTAGATTGTATTTCTGGCTGCTTCCCTCCAGACCTTTAGGAGGCAGCACATAAAACAGCAGGAGTGTGGCATTACTGTCCTGAAGGCTACCATAGGAGCTTTGTCCTTTAATGGTTACAGAAGGCCTAGAGGTGCAGAATTGTCAAGAGCCATCAGAGGGTGCTGATGCTTGGTGGACCTTACACTTTATAGCTTCCGCCCCAACCCAGGAAGGAATTCCAGACTTTGTAGTGTTCAATGAAAGGATTATCAAGATCAGTTTTGGATAAAAAATTAGTAAGACAGAATACATTTAAAAGGACCAGGGCAAAGGGTAGTCAGAGTCAAGCTAGGCGATAAAAAATGAGCTCAAAGTGGTTATGACTGCAAGCGGACAAGAGTTCAAGACAGACACCGAGATGGAAAGTCACACACCAAATGATGGTTAAGCCCAATAAAGGGTGTGTCTATTTAACAATTAAAGATTGCCTACTGTTATCACCATGGGAAATGCCTCATAATATAGCAGACACCGACTGTCAACTAAGCACAGCTATTCTTGTCCTCGATCATCTCCCTTTGTCTCATTCTGCAATACATTTAAGACCACTGAAGGCTTCTATTTATCCAGTACTCCAAAAGTCTTTTCCTGCATCCTTGAACCTTCCAAGTATATTGAGAATTTTCCTGGGGTTTATGGAAACCGCTTACCTGGATCCAGATTGCAGGAGCGGCAGTGTAAGCAATGATGCCCAGACATCCTTTTTTTTCCTTGCCACCTCCTCCAACACCTCCTGGGGGATGCTTAGACCTTTCCAGGCTAGCCAAGAGATGAAGTGTCTCCAGTGTGTTCTGGGTCTGCCGAAGTTTTCCTCGCAGTTGGACAATCCCCAGGGAAGCATTCACAAGTCATCATTATTAGATGCCTGAACCACCTCAACTGGCAGAGAAGCAGTGACTCTACTTTGAGCTCCTCCTGAATGTCTACACATCTGTGGACACTGCTCTGATCTGCTTGTCAATCCCCTGTTGCCCTATTCCGTCACAAATTCCTGAGATACTTAAACTTTTTCGCTTCAGGCAGCACCTCATACCCCAATCTGGAGAGGGCACTCCACCCTTTTCCTACTAAGGACCATGACCAGGGACCATGCTGGTTCTCATTCGATCCTCTTCACACCTGGCTGCAAACTGACCCAGTGTGTGTTTAAGGCCAGCAGAACCACGTCACCCACAAAATGCAGAGATGCAATTCTGAGTCCACCGAACTGGACACTGTCCAGTCCTTGGCTGCACTTAGAAATTCTGTCCATGAAAATTATGAACAGAATCAGAGACAAAGGACACCGCTGGCAGAGTCCCACACCCACCACGAATGGGTCTGACTTACTGCCAGCAGTGTGAACTAAGCTTTTACTCTGGTTGTATAGCTGGCCTGGTACCTCATACTCCTGAAGCACACTCTGACAGGACTTCCCAAGGGACACGGTGGTACACCCTTTGGAAGTCCACACAGCACACATAGTCTTGCTGGGCACATTCCCACGAACTCTCTGGAATCCTTGTGGGGCTAAAAAGCTGGTCTAATATTCCACGCTGGGGATGGAAACTGCATTACTCCTCCATAATCCGAGGATCGACCAACAGCTGGATCCTCCTTTCCAAAACCCTGGCATAGACCTTCTCAGGGAGGCTGAGGAGTGCAATCCCCCCTGAAGTTGGAACATGCCCTTTAGCCCACCACCTTATTTTATCAAAACTGACAGCAATTCTATTTTCACTGCTGTATAATTCCTCATTGTTGAAATCTTCCCCTGTTTTGAATCAGCCATCAGTGAAATGTCCGTCGATGTCTTGAGCACTTGTTCTCACATCCACAACTTGTGAGCAGCAGTATCTCCAGCTTGCTGCTCCTAGTAGTGTTTTGAGTATATCACGAGAACTCATCCAACATGATGGAAAGTTTGTGCATTGCTGGGTCCAATAGACTTTGATTTGAAAACTAGCCTGTGGATGCAATGATGCATTAATGAAACACCACTACGATTCGCCGAGCTCATTTGAAGATGCGACTCACTAAAATAACTGTGGGTGTAAAACACTTATCTCGTATTCCAAGTCCACCTTCATGTACGTTGATGTCTGTTATGCACTGAAAACTTTCACCTTCGCATGGTTTGAAGCGATTGAAGACCCATCTGTTCTGTGAATAGTCTAATTGAAAAGAAACAAAAAAACTTTGCACTGTGATACTTTATATTTTTGGTTATTTAATTAATTGCTTTATTTATTGTATTCTACGATTGTATTTACATGAGTTATTACATCTTTTCACTTGTGGCAATCAACTTTTGTTACCTGTCTTATTACATTTGCTAAACAAACA
Organism: Erpetoichthys calabaricus; assembly: GCF_900747795.2. NCBI lineage: Eukaryota > Metazoa > Chordata > Cladistia > Polypteriformes > Polypteridae > Erpetoichthys > Erpetoichthys calabaricus. The sequence goes on from NC_041403.2 coordinate 141,967,583, forward strand.
GGCGCTATCCAATGTTATTTGATTATGTTTACCTCTTTTGTAAGTTGCTTTGGATAAAAGCATCCGCTAAGCAAATAAATGTAAATATAAACAATAATGAGGAGTAACGTGCACTCAGTTTGTCATGTTATATCTTAGTTCTAGTTTTTCATTCAGATTTTTAAATTCACTGCTTTCAATGACCGTCACGGTATTGTCATACGTCATGTGACACAAGGCCATATTTCATATTGCCAGTATTTTGTATTTTGTAAAATTTGATACAACAAAATTTGCCTTATGCCTACACGTGAGGCATGGGGGTAGGTGATTAAGAGTGGAAAAAAGATAGGAAAAGCAATGGATGGCCCTATCATGGAAGCCATTCTGTGTCAAATGGTTCATCATGTGTTCCTCAGCTGTACCAGAGGTATGCCCCTTCCCATATGGTTATCGACACTGTCCTCCACTCCCAAAACCTCCATCATATACTGTCAACCACATGTTATGATTTACCTCTTGCTTTTATTTTTCTACATTGTTCCTGGGGATCGAAGAGCAATTTATCCAAAGTTTTGGGTTTTTTTTCAGACCCAGGAATGTAATGTCAACATTAATGTTTTGTTTCAGTATGGTTTTGTTACATTACTAATTTTTTTGTGATCCTCCTGTGGTGCCATCTTGTTCCTTGATTGCTGCTGCTGCCATTTTGGGACTTTTTTGCTGACGACTATTGCTAAGAAGGTCAACCATAAGTGTGCAGTGCATGCCATTGCTCGGTTAAATATATAAAGGTCAGAGTCATGCACTTCCCTGTTGTCAAGGTTTCCCTATTCAGTCTCGCATAATTACAATTTGTTATAAGGCTCTCTGGTTACTTTGTTTCTGTATTTTGACTGAGAACATTGCGTTACATCTCAACTCTGGTTACTGGTCCTCTCGTTCTGCTTCTTGACTACAATTGTTTCACGTGCTGAACCTTGTTTACTTGATTCTTGTGAACTTTCTTTGTTATACTGACTATGTTCTGTCTCCTGATTCCAATTTCTTTGCAGTCCAGTACACTCACACCACTGCATGTTTTCCTCCAGGTGTCATCATTTTATGGGTAGCTGGGTGCACACCTCAATGGTGTCTATCATTTAACTTCTGGTAAATATGTTGCAAAATTCACATTTGACGAGAGAGGAATCTGACCTGTAGGTTAAAAAGCTGGCTGAGATGTCAGGCTCCATGTGCTCAACAGGACCAATCACCATTGCAGATGTCTAATAGCAGTGTTTGTGCTATTTATTCTTATGAGACAGCTTCTTGTCAAATAAGAAAGAATGATTTCTCATGGTTCTTCACCACTAGGTAGGGTGGAGCTCTCCCAGCAGCCAACATCTAGTGGAGGTGAATGTCCAGCAGCCAGTAACAGCAGCACTTTTCCTGTTGTGACAATGGAGAGCAGTAAAGTTTATCCTATTTACTGTATACTCAAGCTACTGTTTTTCCCTGGACTGACAGGCCTAGGCTTCTCAAAGAGCATAAAGGAAGGAGTGCCAGAGGTAAGGCCATCATGAGCAGAGAAGCGCTTGAGAACTGAGAGAAGGTTTTTCAAGCAGACCAGGACTGACGCCATAGCTGGACACCCCAGTCTCTTCTGCCTTTAGACTGATCAGCTCCTGTTACGTATACATATCCTCTGACGGTGTCCTCCAGCACTCATCCGACATTTTTTTTTGCTTTTTCAGCTGCTTGACCTCCTTTACTCATTAATATTCCACCTGTGTCGCTCTTCAAAGGCCGATTTGGCAAAGTCAAGGCCCCCATTTAATGAGGTTTGAGTCACTTGAGCGACTCATCTCTGTCCTGCTACTCTCAGGCACGGCTGAGAAATCACGGTAACGTGTTAATTCTGTTTGTCAGTGTTGTATCTCAAGGACTTGGGGCCGTGTATTCTAGTGAGTGCACATCAAAAGCTAATGAGGCGTCTCGAGCTTAATGTCGCCAGTGACTCGAGCCATGCACCGGATGGGAGAAACAGCGCACAGCTGTGTGCGGTGGGAGTGAAAGGCAGCTCCTTCACATCTGAGTGGACAGTCCAGCCAGCGGCCAGCAGCAGACAAGGTCAACCAGGCACATCATGTATATAGGAGCTGTCAACTCTTTAGTGACAACATCTGCTGCAGCAGCCCCTCACGGGTCCTTTAGGCTAGCACATGCTTAAGGGACTTTAATGCCAGGACCCATTGTTGAATGCCAAATTGTCAGAAGGGTACTGGAAAAAGGTGCTGTTCCACAGGCTCGCACATGGGGTTTAACCTTTGACAACACATAAGGGCCCAGAATAACTGGTTAAGCATAGAAAAACTATGCCATGATGGCAGGCAAGCCATCTCTCCCCATTTACCATCCCAAGTCCACAAATGAAAGGTGTCATTTCTTTGTTTAAACACTTTCACTCTCTGAAAGACTCTACAAGGAAACCACTCTTCTACAAATTAGCCTGAGTCCAGATGTATGTTCTAGTGTCCGGTTTCATCAAACATCTAGCAGTGTGGTTGGAAGCCGACCTGACAATGGGGTTTCTAGAGATAACAATAGCATTGGGACTAAAAGAACAAGAAGACATGCCAACGTAGAATGACAGGTGTCTTTAGTGGTATTGTCATGTGTGGGGTCCTTCAAATGTAATTGACAGGGCCAGCAATGAGGAGGAAAGAGAGAGAAAGGGGTGATCAGGGTGGAGACACAAGGTATTCCAGAGAGAGTAGGAAGATGAGAAAGTGCCAGGGTGTCTGACTTTGTACTTGTACTGAGAGAGGGGCCTTGGAGAACTTGTAGGAGGGCAAAAGGTCAATAGGAGGTAGCATATGGACCCCGAGTTGGGGGAAGGTGGCCCATTTCAATGATGATTGAAATTGATAGGCCCTCCAGCTATGCGGTGGTAGCACAACATTTCCAAACTGGAAAAATGAGACCAAGTGACATGTTAAAGCTTCTGAAGGCCCTGGGTTGCAAGGACACCACGAGCTACTAGGTGAAGCTCAAGCTTTGCTTTTCTGCATGAAAAGAATGAAGAAAGTGACTACAGGGCTCAACTGAAAGTGACCCCAGGTGTGCCTCTTTTTAGAGGGCTCATTAAGTCTGGAGTGCAAAGGAGGAATTTAACCATAAGAAACCATGGATGTGAGAGAGGGAGCAATTGGAGTGATTTGGTGGTATTGGAGCGGTGAGCTATTTCACCTTGAAGACTGGTGAGGGTAGGCCCAGTAGGGCAGCAGGGTTTTGTTTGCCTTTTGCTGGATATCACATCCTTCCTTCTCACGACCATTGAGTGTTCCATCACCTCATTACCTTTTTATACATTAGGTGTACTTAAAGGCACTATACTGTGTATAAATAAAATGTATTATTATTATTATGATTATTATCATTATTATTATTCTCATTGTGTGGAGATGTCACCTTCTGACATTTCCTTACTTCTCATTACTATGCACATTCCAGAAAAAAACACAGAAACCTTCACTTATGGGCTGGAGTGGACAGCTCTGAGAAAAATGACAGCAGTCATTGAGAGCTGCTTGAACACTGAGGCATATCGGGTACAACCAATAATATGCAATGCCACATATATAGTTTAGGAGTTGCATCACCAATGAAGTGTGACATCCACAACAGTGTGGACACAGCTGACCACTGAAGGGCTAAAAAGTAACTGTCTACCACACCGTGCTTTCAGGGACAATGGGCCATCAACACCATCCATTAAAGGAAGACATCGAAGACAAGAGAGAAAGCAGCTCATCACCTAAAATCTCAGACTTTTCTGCTGAAATTTGCACTCCTTTATTTGAGTTACCCAAGAGTTCAGGTGATTGTGTTTGAGCTGAATTTGCACAAAACTCATAAATGCATTTACATAAGAGTTTAATTAGTTTAAGCTGCGCAGCAAAGAATATGAGTTTTAGAAGAACAATAGTGAAGATCAATATCACGGGGAGAGGTCATGTAAGACAGTGAGGTGCATCTGGGCTTTCTCTGAGGGTGGTATTAACGAACAGTGCTGATATCAAGTGAATACAATTTCTAGGGAAACGCAATTACCATTTTAGTCATGTATAGTTTAGGAGGAATAATAAAGAAATGTGAAAGCACCACAGCCAGCTTCATCTAAAAGGTACAGATTAAATGCTTATGCTCTGTGACTGACACAAATGAAACTTCTTTTTCATTACAATAGTGAGAACTGGTAAAACTTCTTATGATGGAATGCTGAATCGGGGTGAGACAGTAGTTTTTTTATTTTTGTTTTGATTGATAAGGACTGGGAGGTGAAAGTCAAATCGATTTGTCGTCAAAATCAAAGAATTCAATTTGTATGCTAAACATTGGCTCTCCCTCCATCTTGGAAAGTGATGGGCAATCAGGGGTGAACTTTTATCCTGTTGCTTTCATGAAGTAATATGAGTTTACATTAACAGGGAATTCTTGGAACTATCACTGAGGAGAAACATGATGTATGTGCTCTAAAATTGCTTTGCCCGTAAAAAAATAAAGATGGCATTGTGACATAATAGTAAATACTTACAACTTCTTCAGTTTGTCATGAAACCAGAAACAAATGATAAATCCAGAATCTCTTGGTCCTAGCAACTCTAAACAGATGCACACATAAATATTAATTCAGAAAAACTCACAAAAAAATAAGAAAAACCACTGATCATAACAGATACCGTCTTTCGCGGAGGTCTTTCACAGTTTGTGTAGAACACCTAATTTTATAATTCTGCTACTGACTTCTTGTGCCACCCCAGTTACAGTACATCTAGCAACTTCCAAACTGACCAGAACTTCTCACCTCTCAGTTCAGGCAATCATTCACAGTCTGAGCCTGAGTGACTCCTCTCACTTGCCAGTTCAGCCATTGACTGCCATCGCGACTTTGATCAAGTCTTCTGACTTTCTAGTTCACTGACTGACTCTCAGTGGAAGTCTGATTAGGTCACTTCCCCTCCAACTTCCACCACTGTGAATGAGATCAGATGTCTTTACTCTCAGCTATTCTGCTGACTCCCATCTGGACTCTGAACAGATCCTCTCATCTTTAAGTTCACAATGTCAGCCTCAGTGTACTTGTTGGTATGAATGTTGAGTTTTGAGCTTTGTAGAAGTTATTTGTTTTTACATTATATTGTATCTATTGGTTCATTTTAAACATGACATTAGTTTTTTGTTGCGCTGCAATTTTGTTGTTGACAATGACGACCATTGCCATCATACAATCATATGTCATCATGTGACGTCATCAGATAAATTCCCCCTTGGGATTAATAAGTATATCTATCTATCTATCTATCTATCTATCTATCTATCTATCTATCTATCTATCTATCTATCTATCTATCTATCTATCTATCTATCTATCTATCTATCTATCTATCTATCTATCTATCTATCTATCTATCTATCTATCTATCTATCTATCTATCTATCTATCTATCTATCTAAATACTATTCAAGATGGCAGAGCTCTGGTCCTGGTTTCCCATGGCTGTGGATTCAGTGGCTTTAGCTAGTAATTAAATCAGTCTAGGAAGCAGGGGTGGTGCCACCGGGGGCTTGTGGGTGCTTAAGCCACTCATAGAAATGTCAGAGCCACTGCATATCAACCCCATCTCCATAAAATGTCACTAGGTATGACTATAGTTGGACACCAGAGGCACAAATATACCTAATTTTTACACACATTTAAATTTAAGGTAATTTAAGGTTAAAATATTTTTATTTAGTTGAAATCTCAATAGGTTTGATTTCAAAGTGAAAGTTATGCCTGGAGTGCATCCTGTTTCCTTAGTAATTCTTTCTCTATTTCTGAACCCACTACAGCCACCTCTGTCAACGCTTCTGCAGCTGCCCTGCTAGAAAATCAGGACTTCACGTATTTTGTAAAGATTTCACCTTAATGACCTTGGTCGACCAGACTATCGAGTGTCAGTTTGACTCTGCTGATCACAGCATTGCACCCATTCCTTTCTTGCTTTTACCATCCTTCTCTATGAAGGTCCCATCCGTTTTCATATCTAATCTTCCTATCTAAGTAGGGCCTTCTGAGCGGTCGCTTCCACTTGCATGGGTACCACTCAAGAACTGCTCATGTCCACTGATCGTTGTTTAGTTGTGTGACATGTCCTGCCCATTTGAGTTTGCTATTCTGATACTCTGCGATCACGTCTTTCACTCCAGTTCTCTCCCTGATCTCCTAGTTCTGGATGTTATCTCTTAATGAGATTCCAAGCATTGACCATTCCATGGCCCGCTGCACTGTGATCAGCCGTTGCTCTTCCTTCTTCGTTTTAGCCCAGGTTTTGTTTGTGTGTAGCATCGTGGGCAAAACTGTGCTGTTGAAGAGATTGGCACAAGTGGTCCTGTCCAACTTTGCTTTTAACATCTCCTTTATCGAGTTAAATACCCTCCATCCAGCTCTTATTCTCTTAGAGATCTCCTTTTCCATGTCCCACCTCATGCTCACCTCCTGTCTGAGATACACGTAGTTGGTCACCTGTTCTGTTTCATTATTTCCGATAGTGATGTGACCGGCAGCTACATCATTTGACCACATGTACTTTGTTTTCATATGGTTGATTTTCAAACCGACTGGTCTGTAGTTACACAGTACTTTCTGTAATGAGTAAACATATCATCTGCAAATCGTAGGTGAGTCAGCCAGTCGCCGTTTATCTGCACGCCTCTGTCCCAGTCAATGTCCCGTATTACCATCTTCAGGCACGCAGTGAAGAACGTTCTTGTCGTTACTGTTGTCATTATAAAGATTTAGGCCTTGAAATTTTGCTTTTTATTTTCATCTTCTGATGTTGACCTTAATAATGTCTTACAATTAATTTTTAGCAATAAAGTAACGGCAAGCATACAGATATAATTGCCAATAACAGTTCATTGAAAAAGTAAAGAGTTGGCCCTGCTTAAGATTCTCTGGGACTTTACAGTTTAAAACTGAAACAATCTTACAGTAGATTGATCGATTGCTAATCTGGATCGAGCAATCTCATACCTTAAAAAGATTACTAAGAGCTTCTGAAATTCAAATATCTCCAATTTTAACAAATAAATTATTTTATATAACTGTTTTACAATGCCTGGAGTTTGTTTCCTGATTTGCGCCCTGTGTTGGCTGGGATTGGCTCCAGCAGACCCCCGTGACCCTGTAGTTAGGATATAGCGGGTTGGATAATGGATGGATGGATGGATGGATGGATGTTTTACAATTTTCTGGACATGTATAACATGTAGTTCCATATTTTGATGAAACAGCACTGCATCACTGATATATATCAACACCAAGTGACCTAAAACTTTACAAAATATGTTATTAATGAATGACTGGAAAACAGCTGGAACATTTGCTAATCCATGTGGCATTATTTGGTATTCATAGTGCCTATTAGCAGTGTTAAGTGCTGTTTTCTCTTCATCTCCTTTCCTAATTGAAATCAAATTCTAAGCACTTCTCAAGTCCGTCTTTGTGAAAATTGTGAAGTCGGTGGCCTGATTTAACAAGGCAGAAATTAATGGAAGGAGGTAATTGTTCTTTTGTAGTTGATGATAATGAATATACAGTGAAGTGCAGCTGTTTTTTATCTGTGCAAAGAAAAATCCCATACCAATTGGACTACTACTACCACTTAGACAATGAATAAATTCTTCCTTTTGGTGAGGAGGCTCCAGTTAATAATTCTGTTGCACAGTTGTATTCAATATTTACAGAAGTTCCAAAGAGCTTTGCTTGCTAAAAAACTCTTTCTAGGTTCTCGTATTAAAGAGTTAAAGTGCCTACTCTGCAACATGAAATTGCTGGTGGTGATTTTATTTTTTTGCAGGCAATTCTTAAAACAGAAAGACTCTCATGATTTTAATTCCTTCGTAACCTAATTAATGCTGGAATATCTTTAACCAGAGATAACTCAAAATAACTCATGAGGAGGAACTTTCATAAAGAAAAAACATGCAAACAACAAATGTGTAAGGTTAAGTTAAGGGTGATATATTCAATGAACCCCTTCCCAATAGGTCTGCCATCAATAGCGTTTATTCTTCATTTTAGATAGGTGGATATTTTCTTCTAAAAAATTCTGACAATTCGTTATAAAAGGGCTGAGCTCACAAAATTTTCTGCTGATACTGAGTCTAGTAGAGTTGACACCTGATCTGATGCTACCCCAATGATTTTGCTATGTGTCTTTTCTTTACAATTACTTCTACCCCTTTCATAATATGCATTTTAGGTTATAAAGATATTGCTTCGCATTTTCCTGAAATACTGGGCAAATTATATTTATTAATTTACAGAAATACTAGGGGGTTCCCCACTGCTCACTTCGCTTGCCAGCCACTTCACGTCTCTGCCACTCCTGTTGTGAAGAGGGGGGCTGAACGCACCCCAAGGAGACACGGTTGCTCCTCCGAAACCCCCTCTTAAACGGTGATACAATGAGAAATAGTTTTTTTTTTTACCACCTCTTTGCTTGATCAACTGCTGGCTTGCTGCTGCTGCTGCCGTGCCGAGTGATCTACATCTCTACATCATACATTCATATTTTTTAGTTTTTAATTCAAAAACGGAATAAGAATCTGAAAATCTAACAACATCACATTAAAATTCGATATATTCTGAAAAGAATGATACCAAACATATATATGTAGGTTTTAAAATAAGCCTGATTTAAAGCGTGACAAAAAATGTGAGATAAAAACATCTCCGTTGCACTTTTAGGCTTAGAATTTTATATATAGAGAGTAGATTAACATAACTACAGTATGCTTGAAATAACTAGGCACTCACGTACAATACCTTTGCTTTCTACAGTACACACAATGTCAATTTTTTACCATAAATATTCTGCGTATGTATGAACAAATGCCCTATGACATCATTGTAGCAGACCGTTACTTACATTTTCACATATGCCATAGTGCATTTTATGTAGACGTTGTTATAAAGGAGTTACATTCTGAAGGGATTAACTGATGTATTACTGTATTTATTGTTGGTGCAAAAGAAGAATTCTTTACTAACAGTTTCACAAACCCTGGCTAGTTCTGGACTGCCATTTATTTAATGTATTCTCAAGCAGGAGATGCCCTGATCCCCTACAATATAAACATAACCCTTTCAGAATGCATACATTTCTCTTCATATTGCTTAATTTTGTGCCTATCTTATATATAAACGTCTACACATGGAAGTGTGTGTGTCTGTCCGGTGTGTCTGTAAGGGCTCCACCTCCGAGGATACACAAGTGAAGCCAGCACATCGGTAAAGCAAAACCTCTGAAGGAAGAGTCATTCGCTTTGCGGCTAATACAGAAGCGAGGCCAGCAAATCGGCAAAACGAAACCACTGAAGAAAGACAGTCGCTTAGCTGTTAATGCGCAAACGATGTGAGCACATTGGTAAAACCAAACCTTCTAGGAGAGAGAGATGCCCAGAGTTGTTCTTTTCAATTACCTGACATCTCTACATTGCATTTTTTTTTTTCTGACAATTTCAATAGTTTCCAGGAACCCGGACTTTTTACAGCACGGGCTTACACAGCTAGCATTAAATATTGGGGTCTCTTTTACACCCCAATATTATGCTTAGAAAGCATTTTCTGTACTCTTAAGAGCTAACTCAACAACATCTTCATAAATTTGTGAAAAGAGTACAGAATGTCTCTTAATTCCCTTGATAGAAACGAATGGTTTTCTTGCAAATACTGAACACAAATCATTTCAATGTCCATCATGTTTTAAGGTTCAAGATTTTGTACAGCTAATGGTGACAAAGGCAGAAATAGGATTGGATAAGAAGATGACAAACAAATCATTCTCATGTCAAAGTACTAAAAGACTGAAATAAAAAAAGCAAAATAACATTTTCAGTCCATCAGTGCATCACCCACTGGGATTAACTGAGGTATGTATTACCGTACTGATGCTAACCATTCCCTCTCCTGTTCCCTCCATAGTACTGAGTAGATGCCTAATGAGGGCACATGACTCTGCCATGTCCGGTTCCCCAGATTTATATCGCACAGTCAGCGGAAGTAGGCATCACTCAATAAAAGATTGCATGGCAGGATGGAACTCGTAGTCAAATAACTAAGCAGGCATCCCAAAGAGAGATTCCCAACTTTGAGGAAACCTTTTTCTGTTCCTTTCTAGTATCCTTAAACATGTTTTTTTGTTTATTAACTTTGTTAATTAAACAGGGACAACCCAGTTGGTACCTCAACATTTCTTCCTGTGGACCTACAGTACTTCCCTTGACCGCAACAGAAATGACAACGTTAATACATAACTTCAGATCTTAGTCACAAAATATGCAAAGTCCAGACTCTATAGATTGATTTAGTTATTCACTAAAGCCGTGAAAAGGTTTTACCACTGAATCCACAATCCTGGATGCCAGAACTACAGCGTCATCATATTAAATAGTGTCCAGATGATGACACATGGCGGTGCAACTTCCTGGCATCATGTGATGGTAATGAAGCACTGTAGCAGCAATATGGCTTCCATTAACTAAAAAAAACAAACAAAAATAACAAAATGGTGGTGCCAACAGTAACCATGGTAAGGACTCTATAGTAAATATAACTTAAAAAATAATGTTGAAAATAAAAAATAGATACAAAACAATAATAAAAATAAATTCTAAAAAGATTAAACTCCAAAATTCACAGCACAAGTTCTTCCACTGACACTCAGTGTGAATCTGAACAGAACAGGAGGCGCCCAAAGCTGTGCAGACAAATGACCTTCAAATCTCTGAAAGCAGCAGATGGCTTACTGTACCTGCATAAGACACACATGGGCATGGTCTGATGCTTTGATGAAGGACACATGGAGACTCAGTGGCTAACCTGGAAGATGAAAAAACTTGTTTAAGCCGACACAGGTAGTTAGCATTCACATGGGAATAGGAGAAGACCTGCTCACAGTCAGACTGGAAACTATTGGCTAAGCTGGGAGGTGACATGGGCATCAAGGAGTAACAATGCCTGGGAAAAGAGGAGACTTATCTGGAGTCCTACTGGGTATCAGTGTCTGAACAGGAGGACTCCCAGTATGTCCTTGCGCAGAGTGTCAGACAGTGCCTGTGTCTTTGTGTGTTTTAGTTTGTAGTGTCTGAAGCCTCAGAAAGGTACAGTGTGCCATCTGCTCCTCTCTGGCATCTGAAGGTCACTGTATGCAAAAAACTTGAGTAGCCTTTAGCTGCGGGTGACTACTGTCACAGCAACGGCCTGCAGATGTCCAGGTGGATCAGCATGGCTGCGATGACCACTCATCTTGTCAGTGGGGTCTGCCAGACAGCAGTTCAGCTGACACACATGTTGTGCACTGCAAGCAATGTGTGAAGTGTCGACACGCTCGACTGGTTCCCTAGAATCCACACATCAATCATCCTAAGCGGCCTCTGAAAGATAGCCTGGAAGAATGCTCTCTGCATACCAAATACCGGGCTGCTGTCAAAATAACTTTCTTGAAGTTCGCTGGGAGCTTCTTACATATTTCTTCATGAGTGAGGTGTTCACCCTCTTGGCGTCAATTGCATTTCAATGCTTCCTCCAGCTAGCAGAGCCTTGTCCATTCATACCTGTCAGCAACAACCTCCCTTCCAAAGAAGAGGTGGCATTGGGTTTGTTAATCAAGTGTCTCTATGAGCTGCCACATCAACTCAGCAAATCCTATCACTAATGACATCTGGCCTGTCCCCTTCAAACTTAGCCGATAACATCTAATGTCATTCTGAACAGATCTCTTTGCCTACCAGTAAATTCAACAACTACCATTCAGAAACTTTGATTGGACTTCTTACCTTCCAAGCCAGATACTTACTCTCAAAATCACCTTGAAATAAATCTACTCACTTTCCACATAGGAAATAAATGAATGACGTCTGTTTTCATGTCTCTTCTTAGCTTGCTGTTCCTGTGCTTATGTCATGCACATGAGAAGAGGATAGCACCTGGGAGTACCCGTTATGCACGTTCTTTGTGAGATTTCTGTGAGAATGCTGATGCTCTCTACCTCACAAGCAACTAGCATTCTTGTGTTGATGATGTCACTTAATATACTGCTTTACTGCCATAATGGAGTAAGCTGTGTGCTCAAGTCTCCTTTGGTTATAATGTCACTCTGCTCTTTGATCCCATAAACTCACATTGCAAAGGATAGTGATGTTTGTCTTTCTCTTTGACTCTGTATTTTATTTTATTAGATTCCCATTCGTGAATTGTTGTCACCATCATGTTATTCCAATTCACCACCTCAATCATATTCATCCATCCATCCATCCATCCATTATCCAACCTGCTATATCCTAAATACAGGGTCATGGGGTCTGGTGGAGCCAATCCCAGCCAACACAAGGTGAAAGGCAGGAAACAAACCCTGGTCAGGGCACCAGCCCACCGCACAATCATATTCATTTCCTATTTGTTGACCTTTCATTGGCATCAGGGCACTGAGTGCTAATGCCAGAGTGAGACGATGATAGTCATTAGTGGTTCTGTATGAATTTCATTGGAGTAAGACAGGTAGTACAAGGACATGAAGACATCACTTGCAGGCTGATGCAAGAAATGGTCAGCACACATGAGCAAAAAATCTTGGGTTAGGGTCCAAAACAAGGAAAAACCTCAGGAGAGCTGAGAAATGGACTTGATGACTGAGCAAACGTCTGTGAGTCTGCTCAAATAAGGCAAGCTGTTAGGATCAAATGGTCTTTCAATGCCAGCTCTTTGTCAGTACAACTACTATATTCAGGAGCTCTCATTTACCTTTGTGCCCATGAGAAAAGGAATGTACTTGACAGCATTGTTAGGGTTAGGGTTAGGGTTCCGTGATGGCACTGAGTGGACTGGGATGACATTTCCTCACGAGTGAGCCACTGTGGACTCTTGAGGGGATGGTGCTGTGACATCTGATAGTGAGTGACTGGAATTTGTGTCTTTCTGTTGTATTGAAAGATACATTTAAATGTAAACCTTTTGCATCATTCCATTGGATAGATTTGACCACGATCTGATCCATCGTACTCCCACTGTTATTAGATAACAGCAGCTCTGTTACCATCAGCCAGTCCATAAGATCTTGTGTGTATTTGTGAGTGGAGGTTGTTGTTTGATATCTCTCTATTATAAAAAAAAAATCTTGGAAGGAGACGAGACGTGATTTTCTCAGAAAGACACTTTCACGTCCTGCGAGACGAGATTTTGTGCCAAGAGATTTAACCACGCCTGGGGCCGGAAATAAAAGTCAAAGAATAGATGACAAAGTGGAATGTCGTAAAGAATTGAAAAACGTTGGTGCAATACAAATGCAGAGCAGGTTAGAGATAATGGAAGTAGGAAAATTCGAAAGTCTCAAAAAATAAGAGTAAAGATTAGATTAGTGCAAACAAATGGAAAATATTACTCTGTGAAATAACGGAACAGCGAAAAAAGATTGAAAAGTGCTTGAGGATGTCTGGGGGAGAAGAGAGACAAGGCAGTGAGACAAAAGGATAGCTGCTGTACATGCTTTTAATCATTTGAAGCTCCGCGCGAGATGCAGATCACACAGCACGGCAGCAGCAACAGTTCAGGAGCTGATCGAGCAAAGAGGAGGTAAAAAAAAAACAAAATTGTTGTTTCCCATTATATCACTGTTTAAGAGGGGTTTCTGAGGAGTGACTGCATTGCAACGGCACGTAGCAATTGGGTTGGCAAGAGAGGAGAGCAGGGGCCGTATATATATTTCTCTTAAATTTCTGTAAAGTTGTAATATTCCTTTTGGGACAAATAAAGCACTATCTATCTATCTATCTATCTATCTATCTATCTATCTATCTATCTATCTATCTATCTATCTATCTATCTATCTATCTATCTATCTATCTATCTATCTATCTATCTATCTATCTATCTATCTATCTATCTATCTATCTATCTATCTATCTATCTATCTATCTGTGAGAATGTGTTTCTATAAAGCATTGCACTCTCTTGGTCAGAGACCAAATGGCAGAAACACATTTGAAAGCATAAGATAAAGGGTTTTAGAGTCCAGCTAAAGGCATTGATTGTCCGCAGGGATGTCTGGTTTTAAAGATCCGTCTTGTATCTACTTTGTGACATTATGGAATTTGTGATGATAGACATTAGTGCTGTGATTTTGTCATTTGAATTGAGAGCACCCTTCCATGTAACTAGGTACACTGAAGAAATTTTATTGGCTGCAGCCGTTGATTTGCAATGGCATCCTCATTTTTGATGGTAAGGACAGGATAGACAAATGCCTAAGTTACTAATGTCACAAAGTGGCCACTGTAGGCTCTGCTATTATGGAGTGCAAGGCAGGGTGAAAGGAGCTATATCAAATGCTGTCTAAATTATGATGCTGCTTGTGTTTATTATATATTTTTATACAAAGTAACAATTATCTGTCATGTTAATTGATCATCATAAAAACCCCATTTTCGAATGTTCAGTTTTTGACCTTAAACAGAATCAAAGCTGTAACTGAGCTGTTGTACCCTCTGCTTCTGAATCCCTGCAAGAAACTGAGGTAGGTTTTCACATTTTTGGAACAAGCAGGTCACTATAAGGTGCCTCAAAGCAACTTTAATTGCTTTGGGCATGGCTTTGGTCTTAATGAGAGGAGCCCAGGTTCAAGTTACAATCCTATCTGCAAGAACGCTCTGGCACCTGGTTAACATTGTTATCTTTCCTGTATTGTTGCTTGGACCGCGGTTCAGCTCTTTGCACATTCACTGCCTTTGTGGATTGTGGATGTTTGCCCCGTAAGCAGGTGGGCTTCTCTGTATGGTGCAGTTTCCTAACACATGTCAAAGAGGTGCATGCTGTATTAGGATAACTGGCTGGGTATGACTGAGTGTGGATGTGTTTGTCTGTGTACCTAGTGACAGACTGGCACTCTGTTCAGGGTTGGTTCCTACTTTGCTCCAGATATTTCTGGGTTTAGGGCTCCTTATTATCTTGTAATGAAAAGTACACTCAGATGAATGAAGCCTCAGGGTCCTGGCTCAAGAGGGGTTCCTGAATATAAAGCTAAATTTCTGCTGTATACTGGCAATTTGTTAGCAGAGTTTTATGCTTTACTCTTGTCAGTTCCCCAAACCCTAACCTCCACCTCTCTCGTGGGCATCCCAGCTACCCATTGTCTCATTCCGCCGGTGCTACTGTATGTTACTGCAAACCTCAACATCCGTCGTCCAAGCTGATCTTTCACTAAATAGAGATGACTGTCTTAATACTCTCCATTTAATGGTTCCACAGCCAGGTTGGCACAATGTTTCATGGGGTGCTCTTATATCCTGCTTTCCTTTTCTTTTCTTATTCTGTAATGGCCTGATATTCTGTCATAATGCTTACATTAAAAATGAAGGACAGATAAGTGCATGATAAAACAGTGTGGTGATCACAAAAGAAAATCCAGTGTGAGACCCAGGACCCAAAGGTCTTCAGCCCCTCCGGTCTGCATCCTCTTACTTGTTTCAAGTTTCATCTTCACCGCTGCTTTCCCTGATTAATTTAGTGAAAGATTCCAAGTGTTTGCATCCAACAGGATTCAATTTTGACAAAAGAAGGTAGTCCTAGTTTAAATATGGATGGGCAAGTTAAAGTGGAAAGCTTCTGAAAGCTTAGGTGATTCAGTTTACAAACCAGTAAAGGATAGATAAATGGCTAAAATGGCTAGCAAGAGTGAGCTAAAACAGAAAGACACCACAAAGATGACAAAGAGCAACAAGAATTAGGGTGCATCAAATAGAGTGAGAAGTCATGTAGGCCTTTGACGAAAGAGAGACAAAGTGGGATTGTGGAGTGAGATGAGACAGAGAGGCCTTTGGTACCTGAAAGACAGGCCTTTTAATGGCTACCCTGGACTCAAGAGGGATACCAGGGGCCTCCATGGAGCCCTTGCAGCCAAACATAACTGGCCCTGACCCCAGGCTTGGCCCACAATTGACATTGGGATAGCTATGATGGGGAGCAAAGGTCAGAGTCATAAGATAGGAAGAGAAATGTATGGGGAAGGCAAGAAGGAGGATAATTTGTGTGAGAGTCACTCTACTTGATAGTACGGGACAAAACCTGGCCAGAAGGCCTAAAGGAAGCAATATTTTGTTCTACCTTGTGTCTTTCTTTCCATTTCATGTTTTCCATGTGCTGATCACTTTGTTAAATTTACACCCCTCCTTGGCGTTTCTTTGTGTGCAGAGGGACAGCAGGCCGGCACTCTGTATTTACTACATATAAAGTCATCATATCTGTAGAGCTGCTGCATGCAAAATGTCCCCTTCTCATTTTCTGTCTCACACTTGGAACACTCTTAAGAAATGTTGGCTGGTTTGGATGGCATGTCTTTGTATCTGGTCAACTTTAAGAAGTTACCCTGAGTGGACAGCTGATGTAGAAATGGGCTTCTTGGCAGCCATAAGGGCACCACTGCTGCCCATCTCCAGTGGGTGTAAAGACGGTGTGAAAGAATCAGTCTCAACACACGAAAAAGTTTGGGGCATCCACCCATATATTGTCCCTCGCTGCAAAAAGTGTTTGAAGTAGGCACTGATATGCATGTGTTGAGTCCCAGACCGAACTGATTTTAATGGTGAAATGATGGGGGCTTTAAATGCCAAAACCAGAAGTGATGTCATCTAAGCCCTGAACCGGAAGTGACATTGGTCTAGGCACCATAACCGGAAGTGACACCAGTCTTGGCGGCAGGAAGTGGCATCAGTCTTGGTGCCGGAACCGGACATATCATTGGTCTCGGTGCCAGAACCAGAATTGGCGTCAGTCTTGGTCCTGGAACCGGAAGTGACGTCAGTCTTGGTGCTAGAACTGGAAGTGGCGTCAGTCTTGGTCCTGGAACTGGAAATGGGGTCGGTCTTGGTGCCAGGACTGGAACTGACATCACTGATGTTGAATCGGGTTTTCTCGTATTTGTCCTGCAGAGATAACAGAAGTAGGTTTATCGCACCCTGACACTCCCTGGCCTGGTGGGTAATTACCTCCAGTTGGTCCACTCAGCTTCCTCCTAATCGCACGTGTGTGACAGCGGGTGAGGAGAATTGCAGCCACAGACATATCATGGAATAAGCCTCTCCTGACCACCAACTTGCCACTCATGGAATTGCTTAGCCAGCTATTAATACGCTCTGGATTGTTTAAAGATTCAGAAGAATTTAGTGATTTTTTTTTATAAACTGCTTGTTTTCTCCACTACAGTTATTTATTTGGAAACTAAAACCATCCATATCCCATTCTGAGTTACAATGCTTTGAGTTCAGTTTGGGGTCAGACCGGCAATCACAAGTCAAAATAAACTGAATGCATAAGAGGCCTCCAAAACGGAGCGTGTTTGTGTGTATGAGAGCAGCGTGTGACCACAAAGGCAGTCATTAAAAAGATAAAAAGGGCATCACGGGGAGCAGGAAGGGAGGATCTGCCGGATAAAAGTTATTTTGTAGTGGAGTTTTGTTTGTGCAGTACTTACAAATCAGGCGTGAAACTGTGAAGTCCCCACAAGCGCAGTGCAGAAAAATGAAATCCATATTGAAATTTCTTGTTTTCTTCAAATTGTTCTTGTGATGGAAATAATGAGAGGTTTTGATCTAATTGACATGTAGCACACGGGAGGCTTCTTTGTCCCCCTTTAACAAGGCTTATTAAGATAATTATCTCTCATTGATGACACATCATGTGGCTTGTATTATGTCAAAACACTTTTTTTTCTCTTTTCATGTTATTGATTTTTCTTTGCAACAATTGCACTTGGATAAGAAACATCTTACTCAGACCATTAAAGCCAGCATATAACTAATGGCAGTTTGGGCTCTAAGAATGGATGTCAGTGTACCGCACACTCCCGCTTCCAACTGGGCCTGGCCCATGTGAAACCCCAGCACATGTCTGTGTATACTGTATGTGTGTCGATTTTGAGAGTTCACAAGTATGTCCGCATGTCCAGAGAGGCCATGTCATCGTGTGTATGACTGTTACCTGCATATACTCGTGTGCTTCCAAGTGTGTTCAGAGTTTTTTAATTGCCTATAAAGTCCTGTAATGTGTATGTCTGTACACTGTATATATTTCTATCCACTGCACATGTATCCCTGTGTGTGTCTTTATATGTATGTGTGTGTGTCTATATATATGTAGGGATCAGATTTTCTTCATTTTGTGTTGAGTTATGAAAGTGTAGTGAACGATGTGGGAGGTAGGAAGCAGCTAACAAATCTCCATACTCATGGGTTAGTATTGATTTGTGTCTGCTAGTTATTTGTTTTTCATGTAGAAGCTTGTTAGAAGCCATTAAGGCAGAGAGTCCAACTGAGGAGCACACACCTCTTGGCGAAAGTGTACCGAAAATAAAAGCTTTGAAGAACTTCATCACAGCCTGAGCTCCTCATTAGATCTGACAATGAGATAGCAGTCTAGGGAGCCTCTCCAGGCCTCACCTCAGGCGCTACGTGGAAAACTGCGTTCCTGGCCTAACGAGGGACAAATGCAGATCGGCTGACAAGAATGCAGGGTGACAGGCTGGAGCCGCTCACCAGGCTCTGTGGCCAGAGCAGAAGGGCAGATCTGAACCAACCAATGTCCTAATGAGGCAGGCCATGAGAGGGGTTGTAAAATGGGAAGCTTCTAGTGAAGGGGAGTGTTAGGATTTTAGTAATATCTAAATCAGATCTCCATAGAAGATGGCATAGTGCGTCACAGTGACCTCACCACATCGCCTTGTGAAGGTGGCTGCAGGTCTCAAGATAGATTCCTGTCATAATTATTTGGGCTATCAGCATGGGGAGAAACAGATGGAGTTGTCAGGCACTTCTTCATGAATATGAATTTCTTGGGTCTCCTCCAAGCCTGGGTGAGAAGTTTGTGAGAAATGGTCAGGAAATTCAGTCAGACGGCACTATAATGCCTGACAACTTAGAGTCTTGGGTTTAAAGACTGGCCTGTATGTTGTCTTTATGGACTTTCCATGGGTTTCTCGGTAGGTACGATGTGAGCAGTGTGGGAGATGTTAGTTTTAAAAGTAACTTAGTTATATTACTCATTACTTGCAAAAAAATAAAACAACACATTAGTACTATGTAGTCACCGGCCACTTTATTAGGCACACCTTGCCAATACCGTGCTGGACCTCCTTTTGCCTTCAGAACGGCTGTAATTCTTGGTAGCATAGATTGATCAAGGTGCTGTAAACATTCCTCAGGGACTGTGGTCCATATTAACATGATAGCACCACACAGTTGCTGCAGATTTGCCGGCTGCATATCCACATGTTGCGAATCCCCCATTCCACTACATCCCAAAAGCACTCTATTGGATTGAGGTCTGGTGACTGTGGAGTCCATTTCAGTACCATGAACTAACTGTCATGTTCAAAAAACAAGTTTGAGATGATTTGAGCTTTGTGACATGGCGTGTTATCCTGCTGGAAGTAGCTATCAGAAGATGGGTGCACTGCTGTCATAAAGGGATGGACATGGTCAGCAACAAGACTCAGGTAGGCAGTGGCATTTAAACGATGCTCAGTTGGCACTAAAGGGTCCAAAGTGTGCCA
This sequence comes from Erpetoichthys calabaricus, assembly GCF_900747795.2. Classification (NCBI taxonomy): domain Eukaryota; kingdom Metazoa; phylum Chordata; class Cladistia; order Polypteriformes; family Polypteridae; genus Erpetoichthys; species Erpetoichthys calabaricus. Next base: position 141,987,190 of record NC_041403.2, read on the forward strand.
AGGAAATATCCCCCACACCACTACACAACCACCACCAGCCTGATCTGTTGATATAAACCAGAATGAATCCATGCTTTCATGTTGTTGACGCCAAATTCTGACCCTACCATGCAAATGTCACAGCAGTGACTCATCAGACCAGGCAATGTTTTTCAATTTTTGGTGAGCCTGTACGAATTGTAGCCTCAGTTGCCTGTTCTTAGCTGACAGGAGTGGCTCCTGGTGTGGTCTCCTGCTGCTATAGCCCATCTGTTTCAAGGTTCAATGTGTTGTGTGTTCAGAGATTCTCTTCTGCATACCTCGGTTGTAACGAGTAGTTATGTAAGTTAATGTTGCCTTTCTATCAGCTTGAACCAATCTGGCCATTCTCCTCTGACCTCTGGCATCAACATGGCATTTTCAGACCATTATCTGTAAACCCTTTAGATGGTTGTGTGTGAAATTTCCAACAGATCAACAGTTTCTGAAATACTCAGACCAGCCTGTGTGGCACCAACAACCATGCCACGTTTAAAGTCCCTTAAATCACCTTTCTCCCCCATTCCGATTCTTGGTTTGAACTTCAGCAGGTCATCTTGACAGTGTCTACTTACCTAAATGCATTGAGTTGCTGCCTTGTGATTGGCTGATTAGATATTTGCAGTAATAAGCAGTTGAACATGTGTACCTAATAAAGTGGCTGGTGACTGCATAGTTACTTATTATAAAACGTTATGTGGTACAAACAGTGCATGACTTGCTCTTCTTTTGAATGAAAAACTGCACATTTGACTGGCCAGCATTGAATAAATCCTAAGCCCTTATATGAACCTTGTTGAAACTCACCAGAAGCACAGACAAATTTGATCATTTTCTTGCATTGTATAAGTATGTTTAGTCCTTCATGTGCTGTGTAGTAAATGCAGTAACATCCAACCACTTTTTACATGCCGTGACCTGAGATAATCGATGATTCGCGGCATGAACACTGGCTGCTGTACCACCAGATCACACTATTTCCAAATATCTGTAGTAAATATCTGGATTAAAGGTAAAACTAAAATGACACTTTATTAATAGGTTTCTGTTAGTGGATTGCACGCAGTACACTCTTTTTTTGATTGGTGGTACAATTGAGCCTTGCAAAGGACCAACATAATGTCCACCACGTTTGCTTCTTGTCTTACACCCAGTGCTGCTATGATGATCACTGGCACCTTGTGACCCTAAATTGGGCCGATTACATTCAACTCTCAACATATGCAGGGTGAAATGCATACCTATGACTTTTGTTCAGTTCTTTATACTTGATTGCATGCGACGGACGTGCTCAACCTCTTCCTCGCTAGCACTCACCAAACGGCCATGCATGTGTGATGTTACACCGACAGCAGCAAGCAATGTCGTAGACATAAAGGGTAATACTTCAGTGAAATAGCACAGTACTTTTTTATTATTTTGGAGCAGTAGGAATAAGCCTCTGTAGTAACGCAGTACAGTAATCCCTCGCTACTTCGCGGTTCACTTTTTGTGGATTCACGACTTTGCGGATTTTATATGTAAGCATATCTAAATACATAACGCGGATTTTTCGCTGCTTCGTGGGTTTCTGCGGACAATGGGTCTTTTTACTTGCTTCCTCAGTTGGTTTGCCCAGTTGATTTCATACAAGAGATGCTATTGGCGGATGGCTGAGAAGCTACCCAATCAGAGCACGCAGTTAAGTTCCTGTGTGCTGCTGATTGGCTCAGCGACGGAGTGTTGCATTAACCAGGAAGTCTCATCTCACTCATTCATCATTAACGTGCTACTGCTTCATGGGCCGTGTCCAAGCACCAACAGAAGATGCAAATGATTGCAGAAAAGGTAAAAGTTTTGGATTTGTTGAAGGAAAGGAACAGCTACACCGCTGCAGGACATCGATTCTTTTTATTTAAAAAGGAGGAAAAGCATATAAGATCTACGGCCGCAGTGTCCTTTAACCAGGGTGGAAAACAAGTTGCAAGTGGACGTGATAAGGCAGTAGTCTGGATGGAATCTGCTTTATGAATCTTTGCAACAAGGTCGACGACGTCATGACCACCTACAAGCTGCTACGTGTACTTCGCTATACAGTAAGTGTAAACTTATCTACCGATTTCATATTGCTTAGCAGTTGTCCCTGTTTTTAATAGAGTAAATGGTGGGTTGTAAACAATACAGGGAGGGTTTAAAAACGTCCAAATACACGTTAAATAATTAAATAAATATGGTGTCCCTACTTCGCGGAAATTCAGTTATCGCGGTCGGCCTTGGAACCTATCTCCCACGATAAGTGAGGGATTACTGTAATGCACATCTGTACTTTTTTTACGTAATGCAGGTGTTTTTTCTACAGTACAGTAAGTATTACATTATGTTTCTCCTTAGTTTAAAGAACAGTCTAATTACATAATACATTGTAATGGCTGGCCCAGTCGTCCGGACAGACAACTACACCGCCAAGACCTATGGCCTGGCAACCTGAGGGGCGTTAGACTTAGACAGGCCGTACCTCTTCCAATTACTTCCTCAATCAGCGATCAAACAGGCAAAAAAGGCAAACAGTAGGTATGTTACTAAAGTGAATATATACAGTATATTGATGAAAAAGAAGTGAAACAAAATGCCAAACAGTCTAAATATCTCACCTTCCCCTCCCCTAACCAGAGATGGATAGTAACGAGTTACATTTACTCCATTACATTTACTTGCTTAACTTTTTAAAAAAATTTTACTTCTAAGAGTAGTTTTACTACATCATACTTTTTACTTTTACTTGAGTACATTTGTGAAGAAGAAACACTAGTCTTACTCCGCTACATTGGGTAACACTCAAATCGTTACTTTTTTTCCATTATATACACTATATTTTTGTCAGAGAGAAGCCGCCACTGGATCTACTGCATGACTGTTTCACCAATCAGATGTAGTAACAATAATCACATGGCTCCGTTTCACAAATCAGACGTAGCCATGCAGTCACATGACCACACACAAACTGTGGCGGCATAGCGGCACAAACTCCTCACAGACAGCGGACAGGGAAAGAAAGAATACATGAAAAATGAGAGCCAACTCCTGCTGAAGCGTAACCATCACTTCACTGAGTGAAGAACAAGCACATTTTAACCAAACATGCACAGACAATGACAGTCAAGGTAAAGTGAGACTTCTTGTACGTGCACAAGCTGCCTTGTTCTAATGTTATTTTCTATCAGCTGTGCTATTTGGAGGGCTAGTGAATATGTAGTATTATACTGTCAGGGTACAGTCAGTATATCTTGTCACTGTAAGTAGTTTGCACTGTTTAAACATACATGTTACCTACTGTAGGTATTGGCTTCAAAAGCTTTGTTGTGAAAAACTGAGATTTGGAACTTTGTGTTATTTGTGCATCTTTATTTTGTAAAGATATTATTTGTTTTTTACTCATTTTTTATTTCATTATTTGGAAATAACAGAATTTGCACATTATTTTATATTTTTGTCTGTCTTATTACAACATTTCTAAAAAATAAATAATTTATTATGATCAAACAGTTACTCAGTACTTGAGTAGTCTTTTCACCAAATACTTTTTTTACTCTTACTTGAGCAATTTTTTGGATGACTACTTTTTACTTCTACTTGAGTAATATTATTTTGAAGTAATGCTACTCTTACTTGAGTACAATTTTTGGCTACTCTACCCACCTCTGCCCCTAACACACACAAACCCACAAGTGAACGACGGAATATTATAATAAACGGTGCAGCAATAAATATACAGAGTAAACCCTCCCTTGACCCTACACTGAACATAAAACAAATGTGATGCACACGAAACACATAGCACACATAAAGTCCAGGAAAGTGTCCAGACAGTGATTAATGATAATAAACTTGAACCGATTAGAAACTGTCCAGTGGTAACTGCGATATGGCAGCACTTGATTGTTAGCTCCTTTCCCGAAATAAAAAGAAACGGTCTCACCATAAGGTCCTCGACGTGTCCTGTTACTATTGAACCCTGGGGTTTTGTGAAAATGGCGAGATCGTAACAGGTCTGGCATTGAGAGCAGCAAGCTGTGGAAAGGTGTGTGACGACCCAGATTGGCGTTTCTCTGTTTTTTGATGCGTTTCTGTGTTTTGTTTTATTTTTTTCCTCCTTCTCTCCTCTTGTTTTTATAGGAAATAAACTTAATGGGTGGACAGGAAAATTACCTTGAAGGGTCACGGTCCTGCAGTATTCTCCTTTCTCCTTTGTTTCTAGGGGACAACATTTACACAGACGCATTATAGACTAGATAAACGGGAAAACGCTATGAAAGAAGTGACTTGACATAAAACACAATAAGTCGTCCCCATTAATGTAGCCCTGCTACAACATGTTACTTTATGGATGTGAATAGGTGTACATCTGTGGACTGGCACCCTGTCCCGTCTCCACTGACTCCAGCCTGATTGAAAAAAGTGGACTTGATGATGGATGGATGGATGGAACATTCAGGCTGTGACAGTTAGGAATATGCTACATTATACATTTTTTACACATGATTAGAGATAATTTCTTGATATTTAAGTAACTTATAAAGGTTTTTGGGGTCACAGGTTTCATTTCTGTGGTTGTTTTTTCTCTGTTAGTTTTAGTTTTGTTGTAGTTTAAAATATTCCACATCTTTGTCTCGGGGCCATTTTATTTTCCGTTATTTTGTGGTCCAGTTGCCACAGTGCGGCCACGGAAAATCGATGTGCCACACACTTCTTGGCTTTCTGAGACTGCAGACTGTCAAAGAGCTTGGTGGTGTGCACATTTCTTTGTGAAGTTCTCCTAGTTAAAAATCCTTTCGCTCTGCTTTATTGATTACAATTTTTTGTTTAATATTTTGACAAACTCATTTAGTGAAACGAATTCTGTAGTTACAAACTTTAGCTTATTATCATAACTTTAGCATCCTCTTTCTTGTCCCTATTCTGCTTTTGTTACAATTATTCTGCCTCAAATGAGCAGACACATATTTAAAAGTATTGATGTTAACTTATTTATTAGATTATGAGATCACTCAGATGTATCCGCATTATCTTTACAAAAGATTTCTGCTTTAAAACTCTAATAGGAAGCACTGCTGGTATCTTGAGTTAATTAAAATTATTGGCTGCGATGCAAAAAAATCACCGAGCTGTCCCAGTTTCCAAATGAATGCCATTATCTAGAATCCCCAAATTTCATCATCAGAAACTGCCATAACAACAAAGGCACATGCATGGAAATTCAAGATGAAATCAACAACAAACTACAGGACCCCTCCAAACCCAAACATGTAAACAGCAGCATTGAAGTGTGCAGTATAGAATGTGTTGCCAACTTGTGAAGGGGGTGTGATGGATACACGGGCATCAGCAAGCCCAAACCCCAACAGAAACACACAAGCACAGTCCAAATAAAGGTTAATTTATTAATCAGATCCTCTCACATACGTCACCACAAGCACAAAACACAAGTTTTCTCTCCGCAATATTTTCTTCCTACCGCACTCCCCTCCTCCACTCAAGCGTTGCTCCACTACCTCTCAGCTCCGACTCCTGAACCCCGGACTAACTCCCCACCCGGGAACTTATCCCTGGTACTTTCATACCTGGTTAGTTTTTAGGCCCTGTCCCAATTTCTTCAGGAAACACATCATCCTGCCGACTATGCCACTGCCACAAGAACGACTCAAGACTATTGCAAAGGTTTGGGGAAGCCAAACGTATATTATATCCTGGGTGCAAAAGGTTAAATTGAAGCAAGTTATTTACAAGACTGAGTCCAAAACAGAACTGAATATGTGGAGGTAAGATGGCAGCTTTAAAGGCCGGTGATGGAAGTGATGTAATTTATGCCGGAACCGGATGTGACGTCTTTGGGACCAGAAGTGATGTCATCACAGGCACAGAGACCGTAAGTGACGTCATCACAGGTACCGGGACCAGTAGTGATGTCATCAGGGCCGCTGGAACTGGCAGTGCCGTCATTGGAGGCGCCAGAATACAGCGGGATTTCGTGGGATTGGTTTACAAGGCACTGAGAGAGACAGTCAGCACACTCTGCCTCCCCCTGGTCTGATGTAGCATTACAACTACTCAAACTCTTTAGCTGCCTCCTATAGTGACACGGGTCACACTACATTAGATTAGGGGTTGCAGTACTGGGGCACCAGTAAACCTCCGGGGCTGGCAAGATGACTGAAAATAAATATATAATAGCAGCAGCAAAAAACTTAAACCACTAAAATCAAACTACAATCGGAGTGTCAAGCTTATTGTTCATAGCAGACTGGTTCATTAATATTCAAAAAGTGTCACATACTGTCCTCAATGGCTATCCCTTTTCTGAAGACCTCCTTTAAAATGCATTTCATGTATTTATTGCATTCGTAGTTAGTTTAGCTCAATTTAATATACCCCTGGCATTAAGTTACATCTCTAGTGTCCACATCTTGCCCGGATAAAAATCAAATGGACTCCCCACATATGCACTTTAAAGTTTAGTGGTCGTTTTTAATTAGGTGTGCAGCAGAGTGCATCACAGCTACTAACCTGTAGTTAGAATGGAAACAAGCAGCTAGTAATGAACCAAGAAGAAAAAATGAAAACAGGGTGACACGTCACACTGCCATTAAAAACTTTGGTTGTCTTAGTATGGTGTCAAAAATGTGACATTCACATGAAAGAGATGATGGCTCGACTTCACACACACACTGCCACTGCTGGGCTCACTTTTTCAAGTTGTACAGGCAGTGTTTCTCAACCTGAAGGGCAAGCCCCCCTAGGGGGGCGCGAAGTAACAAAAAGGGGGGCTTGAAGATGTGAAAAAAAGAAAACAAGAATCGAAACTATGAAAAATACATCTTTTGAAACCAAAACAAATTAACTTAAACTACATTCTGATACTAGAAAAATGAATATAGAGTTAGATAAATGTCGATAAAAGTTAAGTAGGTATAATAAAATATGCATCTATGATATATCATTAATTAAAAAAGAACAAATTGGTATTAGTGGGCTCCTTTCAAAAAAATGTTAGGGGGCGCAATTAAAACTATTATGAAAACTCGGGTCGCAAATACTTAAAGGTTGAGAAACGCTGCTGTACAGGTGTCTGTGGTGGCCGCCTTTCCACGGCTTACCTGACTGCTGCCACTGTCCAATGTGGTGCTTTTGTCTTTTCTGCTGACTCGATTGTTGTATGTGGAGAGAATCCTAGAAATTTGATTCTGTTCATCTGGACAAAGTTTTTAAGTGGGAGAAATATTTCGAGACTTATCCAAGTCTCTTCCTCAGTCTCAATTGACTGCAGGTTTCCCCAACCTTATAAACAGTACCTTTGCTTAATCACAGAGACTAGCACCATTGACAAAGGGCCAGTTGATCAGTGATATGCAAATTGTCCACTGATTAGTAGACGTGTGAACCATTCATAGAGGGTTGAGGAATGGCTGCAATCACAGCATTGTAAGATGGTGACAGATGTACCCTTAGGCCCCCTCCTCTGTTCAGAGATGGTCGTTCCTTTTTCACGTAAATGGCCTCCTTGATTCCTCTCTCAAACCAGCGCTCCTCCCTTTCCAGGATGTGCACCTCTTCATCTTTAAAGGAGTGACCACTATCCTGTAGATGTAAATAGACTGCGGAGTCCTGGCCTGACGAGGAAGCTCTTCTGTGTTGTGACATGCGCTTAGCCAGTGGCTGCTTGGTTTCCCCGATGTACAATTCACGGCACTCCTCCTGGCACTTAACTGCGTAAACTATGTTACTCTGTTTGTGCCGTGGGACCCGATCCTTGGGATGGACCAATCTTTGGCGTAGCGTGTTTTGGGGTTTGAAAGCCACTGAGACCTGGTGTTTCGAGAAAATGCGCCTCAGCTGTTCCGATACTCCTGACACATACGGGATCACTAAGGGTTTTCACTTAGGCAGTGGATGTCCTTCCTCTCTCATGAATTGCTTGGAGCGTTCTTTAGGTGTCCTCCCTGCTCTGTGATTAAGCAAAGGTACTGTTTATAAGGTTGGGGAAACCTGCAGTCAATTGAGACTGAGGAAGAGACTTGGATAAGTCTCGAAATATTTCTCCCACTTAAAAACTTTGTCCAGATGAACAGAATCAAATTTCTAGGATTTCCTTACCTGGATTATTGAGCATGCATCGAGATATGTGGAGAGAAAATGCATTTGCATCTCCACTCGTGTTAAATATGGCCATCGCTGATGGAAACTCTCAGGTGCTGAATCCAGAAGGTAACGGAGTAGCTTCTACAATTAAGTTAGAAAAAATTGTCTACAGTGACTAATTCTTCATTTTTAAAATTACTTTGATTTTTTTTCAGAAGTACATAATGATGTTATGATTAATTCAAAAACTAATTTTTACTGTAAGTCAAGTGAATAGTAAGCAGCTTTTGTTGTTACCAAAAATATATGCAGTGACAAATTCCGTATTTTGGTAATTACTTGTTATTATTTATCTGTAAAAATGGCCACTCGTTTTATGTCATAATTAACAAATTCTCTAACTAGAAAATGTAACTTTTATTAAATTAAAGTAGAAGGCTATTTTTGAAATGGGCTATTAATTATGGATTAAGTTTAAAAAAAAAAGGCAAATATGATTTTGTTAACAAACGTAACTTCAGAAACAAGCAACTTTGTCAAGACTGATGCAAGAGTACAAGACGGTAAATTTCAAGACCCGTGTAAGGGACCCCTCACGTATTCTTGTGGTACACTGGGGGACCTTGGAGGAATAAAGGTTGAGATTCTCTGTGTTAGAAGGGTCACCTAGAAGTGGACAGCAAAGAGAGGTTGGGAGCATGCGCTGATAGCACGCCCACCACACAACAAAGCATCTGGATTGGGACCTGAGTATAGCAGGTGACACCTCAGCACCACACTGGAACACTGTAGTGCCAATCCTGCCACCAACCCCCAAGTTTTCCCTGTAATTTGGAGGACCTGCTTGCAGGGCTGGATGCAGATTAACGTCATACCCAGGACGGAGCAATTGCAGCCTAAGGGCCTTGCTCAAGGGCCCAATGGAGTAGCGTCACTTCTGGTGTTTACCGGATTTGAACTAGCAATCATCTGAATGCCACCCCTCCAGACAGCAAAGATCCTCAGAAAACTTTAATATTAGGGAGAGGGAATAACAGGAATGATTAACAAGATGGGGTTCTGCTAACTGAGATACCTCCGACCACCCCGTCTTTTTAAAACTTGTTATAGGCTGTGTAACCACCAGGGAATACACCTGAGCCCCAAACCACAGACAAAGCAACACCCAACAAAATTCTAGGTTCAAATAAATTATTCTTTACTTGATAAGACACCTTCTTCGTACAAACTCTAGCAAAATAAACCAATCACGATTTCTAATTCCTCCTCCAAAAGAGGTTAAGCGAGGCAGCAGCCTACCCTTTAAAGCAGATCCAGGAATTGCTTCTGGTCTCCTGCCCAGGTTGTGCAGAGCATTTCCAGGTTATGCAGAAATCAGGGCAGTTCACCCCTGGCTGTCCCCAAAGACCTCAACTGAGTTTCCAGACTCCAACTCCCGTGCCACCCTGCAGGTGTCCTGATTGGGTTTAGCTCTGATGGACACTGCCACCTGTTGTGTGGGGATGTAATCTGCTCCTGGTGAGCCCGTTCACTTGCTCCTTCCATTATGGCCTCCTGGCCAGGCACTAATCCTTCCTTTATCCTGGCCAGGATCCCTGTCCTTCCTCTCTGACACTTACAGCTGGTTACTCAGAAGATCTCAGTCTCACACAGATTTCTTTGGTTATCTGCTGGAAACAATAAGTTCAGTTCTTTAAGATGACAGACAGCTGTGCGTTCATTTAAAGTTCATGTGGTCACCTTCCTCGATGTTTCCTGGACACTTCTTTTATTGGGGTGTTCTCCTAAGCAGTCAGAGGAGAGAGACAAACACAAAAACAAAACTCCAGAGGTCTCATACATAAAACTTGCTTATGTTCGCAAATGTGCAAAGCCATTTGTTACACTAAAGTCAGGATTTATAAAACACAAACTTGGTATTGAAATTGGCTTAACATTATGGAAAGATGCGACCATTTGTAAGTCTCATGCATTCTTTTTCGGTGTGGCATTTTAATGACTTTAGGTACCAGGATAATAAAGTGAACAGAAAATCTTGCTTCATCGCACATTTCATTGTTGCGTTAGTCACATTCTGATATATTTTCATCCACCCATTTTCTTTTTTTTTAATAATTTTATTCATTTTATTAAAATCAAATAACACTCCATACAAATAACACAAGTTTTACAAAAAAACAAAAAAAAAAAACAAATCAACCCCCACCCCTGAGAAAGAGAGCATGGCCAACAGAGTAAAACTTAAAGCTAGTAAAAATAAGTAAATAGATAAATTAATAAATTAATAAAAATAAATAGAGTAAAAAAGGGGAGAGAACCTGCTTCTTCAAAGTAAATGCTTATTGTAAAATGTTATTGATTAGATCCTGCCTGGTTTTGAAAACGTTTTGAACAGATCTTCTAAGTGCAAATTTGATTTTTTCCAGTTTCAAGTAGTATATGACATCAATTATCCACTGACTTAACAGAGGAGAGTTAGGATTCTTCCAGTTGAGCAAGATAAGTCTACGTGCCAGTAGTGTAGTAAAGGCGATCACAGTTTGTTTGTCCTTCTCCACTTTAAGCCCCTCTGTGAGCCCACCAAACACAGCTGTTAGTGGATTAGGAGGGATTGTGACTCCAAGGCTGTCTGAAAGGCATTTAAAGATTTTGGTCCAGAATGATGTTAGTTTGGTGCAGGCCCAAAACATGTGACCCAGTGAGGCTGGAACTCGATTGCAACGTTCGCAGGTTGGATTTTGCCCTGGAAACATTTTGGACAATTTTAAGCGAGAGAGATGTAGATACGAGGGGGGACCCAAAAATAACCGGAATTTTGTTGTTGTTAGGTTGGTACTTGTAGTACGTGGTTGGGCCGCTAGGGCAATCTAGTTACACTCCTCACAAGTCAGTCTGCCAAGTGCCATCAGTCTGGAAGGTTGTGCTTGTGTTCAGTGAATTTTTTTGTAAAAGTAGGTTGCGCAACAGTGTGAGAAGGAAACGCCCTGATTTGTGGGAGTCGGGCAATTGGTTCTTTCATCATGACAATGCTCCATCTCACACTGCTCTCAGCATTCGCCAATTTTTGGCAAGAAACGGTATGACAACCCTGAACCACCCACCCTCCTCACCGGATTTTGCTCCGTGTGATTTCTTTTTGTTCCCTCGTATGAAAAAAGACTTGAAAGGAAGGCGTTTTGCTGACGTCGAAGAAGTAAAACAAGAAACGACCAGAGCATTAATGGGCATTACTTCAGACGAATTTAAAAAATGTTTCAAACAATGGAACAAACGGTTAGATAAGTGTATTTCCGCCAATGGAGAGTACTTTGAAGGAGACTAATTGTAGTTTGTACAGAAAATTAAATTAAACATGTTTTAAAAATATTTCCGGTTATTTTTGGGTCCCCCCTCGTATATAATTTTGAGTTGAATTATTTATGCTTTGCACATATGGAGCTCGAGTGAATTCTGTGCATTGCTACCTTCCACTCCTTTTCTGAGATGTTGAGTGAGAGATCCTTTTCCCACTGTACTCTTGAATCTTTGAAAGGGAGGGACTGTAAAATGTTTTTATATATTACTGAGATGCTGTCTGAGTCCTCGAGACTGAGCAATATTTTTTCCAGCATAGAGGTAGGTGGGAGGTGAGGAAAATTGGGCAGATTCTCTTTGACAAAGTTTCCAATTTGAAGGTAGTGAAAGAAATGTGTTTGCTGAAAAGTTAAATTTGGAGTGTAATTGTTCGTAGGATGCAAAGACGTTGTCTATGTACTGTGAAGGACAGCCGGGTCCCATGCCCGGCAGGGACGCCCCTGCTGCATCTATTCCGGGGGAGCCACCATGGGCAGCTCAGTACCTCCCCCGGGACGCTTGGTGGCAGCCTCCCTGGTGGACGATGATTCCCCAACCTGGCGCAAGGCTCCATGGGACATGGAGTCCTCCAGAGCCTGGTTGGGGGCTTGGATGGCCGCCAGGGGGAGCTGCATGGACTTACCAGCCCGGCTGGTCAATTCCTCAGCCCCACCCGGAAATGCAATTAGGCCCAGGTGACCAAGCACCTGGACTACATCCGGGTGGGGTATAAAAAGGCCAGCTACCACCACTCGAGAGAGCCAGAGTCGGGAGGAAGAGGACTAAGCCTGAGGAGGAGTGGTGGTGCTGAGGTGGAGAGAAGTGTGAGTTGTTGGGTTGAAGTGCTTTTGGGACTGTGTTGGGCCTGTGGGACACGGGGAAGGCGTGCCCCACGGCTGAAGATAAAATAAAAGTACATTTGTTTAAGTACGTGCCTCTGCGTGAGTCTGTGCCGGGTCGGGCGCTATATAGCGCCTTTTACAACACAAATCTCTAAGTGATTTAATCCCAAATGTCATCCACCCATTTTCTAAATCATGTTCTTTATCTTGAACAGGGCCATATTACACATAACTGACATATTCCCGCAATACATTTGGTCTTCAGTGTTTGATAATAATGCGTAATGCATACACTTAATGTCAATTGTCTTACTGTGGAGCCCAACTAAAAAGGGTGAGCTGTGTGCTGTTGGACATAACTGGCCATACTCATGTTACAAAGTAGCCCACCATCACACACAGCATGACCCTGAAGTCTGCTTCCCACACTACTATTTGATAAAATAGAGGAACACCGGGTTGAGCCAGGCCACCTCACAACAACATTAGTAAGACACATTTGAGCATCACATATTAGTGCTTTCTAATTACAAAAGCAAATTCTTTCTCTCATGGTGCCTTTATCGCAACACGGTGTGCAGTTATTTGAATAGGTTAGTTTAGGAAAATCAGAAATCGCTGCAAATTGCCTTTTGATCTCGGCTTGCTCAACCTGACCGTAAGGATATGGCAGGTATTTGGGTAGCCTTTTAAGTATACCATCTCATACAGATGGCAAGTCACAGCTCAGGGATAAGTGAGAGATTCATGACAGGTAAGCCAAGTCACACTGAAAAGCGCCGTCACCAAATACCCTGCAGTTATTAAAACTTCATATGGAAAAGGGGGCTGTGATTTCTGCACGATGGCCCCTGTAATTTAGACGTCAATTCAGCCCACAACTCCAAGATTACGGCTGTAGGAAGTCTAAATCGGAAACCAGTCATCATCATGAAAAAGTACACAAATACCATTAACAGTATCTTGATAATTTAAGTTTTTTTGTCTATATATTTTAATTGTGGCAAAATAAGCACTTTCATATTTAACAAGTTAGAAAATGTACACATAGTATAACACTTGGGCGTGACTCAGTTAACTGATTTGAAAGTTGGAGCAATTTCTGTTATTTATTTGCATTATTAAAGAGACAGATATCATGTTTTTTTATATATTTTGTTACAGTGGTAAATGTGACTTGTGACAGAGGTTTTCTCAGACCTGTTTGTCCTGGCAGTACATGCAGGCAGAAGCTCCGCTGCCATTTTAATCACTTGTGCTGGATACTGACAGGAGCGGCTAATGTGTAAAAGTGGAATATACTATCAACAAAAATATAAGCTGAAATAACCTCTCTCGGGCTAAAGCTGAAACAATAAACTAATCTGGAATTGAAATTGAACTGGGTATCCTTCTATGTCTTTTAACCATAGGTGACGTGCAACACAGAGTTGTATTTGTTAGGGTGGATTCGTTGAACCATCCATTGTCTAAAGGGCAGGGGGCATCTGGAGACTATCCCAGCAAACAGGCAGAAACGACCCCTGGTCAAGGCACCAGCCCATCACTGGATGAATACACACACACTCACACACAGCCATCAATGGACAATTTAGCATTGTGAGTTCACCAGAACTGGCATGTCTTTGGACTGTGAGAGGAAACCAAAACAAATCCATGTGCAGCCATGTGCAAACTACACACAGGGAGCACCCAGAGGACGACCCCAAACTCCTTACTACAAGAGAGCAGCGCTACATCACTGTGGGCCTAATTTGCTGCCTATTAACATATTTACATTAACTGTAGCCTAAAAGAATTGAGGAAAAAAAAAACTTTTATTTGGGACTAATTTTAGGAAAACAGCACATCCATTTTGGATAGTCAGTAACATCTCAAGTTCACATTCAGTGAAGATTAGTTTTCTGTGTTCTCCCATGGCGCCTAGTAAAGACGTCATTCAGGAACATGGCCAAATTTATATGGTAATTAAATCATGAATATTCAAAGAACCATTTGTAAAGCCCTACATGGCTACTGGTGGGAGGAGACAGGCAGTGGCTAAAAGCTCGTACATGAGCACATCGTTTAAAGTTGATTTGAAATTTATAAAAGAAATTGGCATGGCACATGGCATATGTGTGGTTTTATAAATCAGATTTTATGGTGTATATGACATTTCTGTTCAAGAGTAAGCAAAACTTTGACAAGGAATCTAAGCAGTTTTATATATGGGGTCCCACGTATTTAGAATTGTTTCATAGATTTTTTGTGAACTGAAGTAAATGACACAGACCTTCTGGGAAACTGTGACTGTAGTGATTACCTTCCCCTTGCGTTTTTTTATTTTTAATTTTTGCTAATATATATTGTCATTTCATAGATGTGTAGGTTAAGAACATTATTCCAAGTTTAACAAAACCCCAATCCACCCCACCCCAAAACACACCACTCTGTTGTCTTGGCTTCATTTTCTCTCACCCTCCCAACAGTGGCCAAGGATAGAAGGAAAGTGTCAGCTTCAGTTTTGCTGTTGAAGACTTGAGCAGAAGGCTACTGCTGCCAGGTAGAGCAGCTCAAAGACACTTAGCAAAGTTTGCATATAATATTGTAATGACCAACGGGATGGCAGGAATGTCGCACTCACACACACACCAACATAAGGAAACCCGAATTGGGTGTTTTATTTTGAACCAACAAAACAACAACTGCAGATGCGAGCTAAACCTTCCTGTTGTGTTTTTACCTGATAAACTCCTTATCATCTTAACCTATAGGTGTCATGCTCCTTCACACCTCACTCCTTCAGAAGAAGAACGTCCGTCCCTGCGCCAGCTCTTATTTAACTCCTGCCACATTCAGACTCTGCCAAAACTTCCTTCGTCTTCCTAAAGGTTCCCAGAAGAGTGCTCCCTTGGCTTGTACGTCTCAGCACTCTCAATCTTGAACTTGGACCCACCTACCCTACCTTCTTTTTAATAATCTTTTTGAAAAAAATGATTCATGATTGAAATATTTTAACCACCTTTCAGAGAATCTCTGTTTTAGTAGATATCTTAGCCTGCCAGTTTTGCAAAAAGTTTCACCTACCTATCAGACAGATATGGCTTGTCATGTGATGTATGCAGCAGATGGATGGTCGTATAAAGAGAACTGTGGCACTGCTCCACCAATCAGAGTTAAGAACATTTTAAGGTTTGGACTTTAATAGGAGAATAAACAAACAAACAGACAAATAAATAAATAAATTTCTCTATTGTAATAAAAAAAATCTTGGGAGGAGAGACGAGATGTGACTTTCTCAGAGATACACTTTCACGTCCCGCGAGACGAGACTTTGTGCCAAAGACAAAGATTAGATGACAAAGTAGAACGTCGTAAAGAATTTCAAAAACATCTGGTGCGGTACACATGCAGAGCAGGTTAGAGATAATGAAAGTACGAAAATTCGAAAGTCTCAAAAAAATGATAGTAAAGATTGCATTAGCACAAACAAGCATAAATTATTACTCTGTGAAATAACAGAACGGCGAAAAGAGATTGAATATATTGTTCGGATTCAAACTTTAAGTTGGAGACTTGTAGATCGTCTAATTCGTGTTGCCGTCAGGGAAAAGTCAGTGTTTCTTTCCAATGAAGAGGCGTATCCGCGAGATTTAAAAAATTTGTTGTTTGGTGAAAGTGAAATCCACATACGCTGTAACGCTTGGGTCACAGAGTTGCACAGATACACAGGAGATTTTAGAGACAGAAACATTATTCAAACACTTCAAACAAACAGAAGCCTCTTTCAGGAGTGAATCGAGCTCCGTGTGTAGTCGGAGGGGACAGTTCTGTCTCTCAATTAAAAGAATAGAAAATCTTCCTCTTCATAGGGGCGTACCTTGGGAGTGGGACCCCCAACAGGAGCAGAGGATGTCTGGGGGCGAAGAGAGACAAGGCAGTGAGACAAAAGGACAGCTGCTGTACAGGCTTTTAAATGTTCGAAGCGCTGTGCGAAGCAAGCTAGCAGCTGATCGAGCAAAGAGGAGGTAAAAAAAAAAAAACTGTATTTGTTACCCATTGTATCACCGTGTGGTGAGATCAGCACCCCTCTTCACAACGCGAGTGGCAGAGATGTGAAGTGGCTGGCACGTAGCACAGGCTAGTGGGGTTGGCGAGCAAAGCGAGCAGGGGGAAAAGCCCCCTAATAAATAAATGAATAAAAGGGAGATTTGTTGTATATAGCATGGATCACATAATGTATACAGTATGTATTGCACCTTTCACAAATGTGCTTTCATTGAATATAATTAGGAATACTTTGAGATGATTGCATAAGTCACTGGCACTGCTACAGTTACTTGTCACATTCTTTCCAACTTTCCACCAGCCAACCAGCTGCTACAATATGTTAAAGTATATTTACTACTATTTAGCTTAAGAACACACCTATATATAGCAATGCACTATATAATAGATAGATAGATAGATAGATAGATAGATAGATAGATAGATAGATAGATAGATAGATAGATAGATAGATAGATAGATAGATAGATAGATAGATAGATAGATAGATAGATAGATAGATAGATAGATAGATAGATAGATAGATAGTGTGGTTATGCCTTTGGGCTTCAAACCATGAGGCTGTGGGTTCAAATCCTGCCACTGACGCTGTGTGACTCTGAGCAAGTCACTCCACCCACCGGTGCTCCAATTGGAAAGAGAAAGGTAACCAATGATATCTTAGATGTTGTAAGCCGCTTTGGATAAAGACGTCAGCCAAATAAATAAATGTAAGATAGACAGACAGATAGATGGAATTAAGCATATTTCTTAAGTGTCTTGTTACATCCTTTTCAAGGCAAATTGTATTCTCTGGTTCTTCTGTTAGCAGTGGGACCATTCATCAGGTGCATCTTCATACACCGTAATTGTAACTCCAACAGTTATAGTTTTAAAGAAATCATAACACTTTCCATAGATCCGAGGACCTTGTAGCTGTAAAAAGTTTTTAACCAAACATTTCTCACTCCCTGAGGAGGTTGCGTCTAGTGAATAATGTAAATGAATTGCCTTTGAATACTCAGGTTCAGCCATTTCTTTGGCCCATCATGTTCACAACTTGTGTCATATTTAAATAAGTGCTCTCTGATATCAGTGAGAATACTGAATCCCAGTTGTTTCTGTACAGTCTTTGAAGAGATAATTGGCCATCACCTTTCACCAGATGAGCCTTCAAATGGGTAGCTTCTTCAGACCTTGTTGACAGTTCAGGTTCAAAACACATTTCTTGAATTTTACAAAGCCTGTTTCATATTGCAGTTAAAAGAAAAACTTCATTTTTTTTAGTTAAAGTTATTTTTTGCAGTCGTGGCATACTTTTTTTTTTGCCCTGGAAACTTGCCTTGTTAAGTGAACTTGTAGTTATCATTTTACAAAAAAACATGTCTCCCCACTGGTTTACAATTGCAGCCAATAGGGCTTCAAAACAAATGTGAAATAAAAGCCTTAAAACTTACCGTATAGATCAACATTAGTTTCCCTATTAATAATATGTTTCTCTTTTGATAATACAGTCCTTGTAAGAGCCAATCTTAATGTCAGAATTGCTTAATTTCAATAACAGAATATCAGTTTCTTACAGTTACGTAGAATATGGTAGTCTTTTACGCCCTGTAAGTTAACATGAAATAGAACTTTCTTAGCTTTATCTGTAAAACGGAGTGTTAATTATGCCAGTTAGGAAATAGTCTTATTGCTAGCATGGACTGGTAGATAAGTTTTCAAGTAAAAGATTGGCATACAGTTTTCTAATTGTTTCGATATAAACATTTGAAAGTATGACCAAACTCAGAGTAACACGAAACAAGATAAGTAATCCTCAAACAGAACTTTCTTTAAACAAGAACTTTTCTTTAATATCATTTGTTTTGTTTATTTTTGTGTGAATTGCTTCACTTTGAAATTGTATTAAAACTTTTGAAACAGATATTTGGTCTGTGGAATTATTTGAAAATGTGTCCCACTGGTGCCACAACTGATCTATGAAGCAATCTAAAAGCTGCAGAACTTTGGTGATTTGGGAGAATCGCTGCTACACTCCTTATTTTCAAGTTCATACAATGCTCAAGTCACAAAAAATTCATCATGTATTTCTTCCTGGTCTCTCCCTATTGGCATCAAATCATTATGGTGTCATCTGATATCGTCATCATCAGAAGCTTTGCAACCATTCGCTGTCGGGGAGAATATATTGACTCTGAACTGCCTAAAAGAACAAGCCACAATGAAATGACAAGAACAAGCAACCTACACACACTGCACTACTCAAACCCAAGTCCCAGAGATTGTGTGGTGGCAGCGCTCACCACCATCTGGCGAGGTGTTTCCTGGGCAGCGTGAGACAGGCAAATCATTGACAAAATGATTTTCTGCACACATACCTGCTCTTTCTGCACCAGGGGCTTCAAACTGCTGGATTCTTTTCCTTGAAGTGAAAGGAGTACATGTAAAGCTTCCTTGGTGGGTTCTTCAATGCTGTCAGGCAGTCCTCCAGAATTGAGGGTCAAGCTGAAAATGTCACTCAACCCCATGATGACCAACGTAAAGTCTTGCGTATGATGAATTCCTCATATCCACTTTTTCCTTTTTTTTCAAATTTCTGTGTCTACTGTAAAAAGATAAAAACAAGGCTGAGAAATGAGTGTTGGGGTCTCGAAGGATGCCCTGTTTAATCAAATTGCTCAAAGGATGGAAAAAGAATAAAGCCCACACATGCTAAAAATAGAGTGGCAATTTGCTGTGGAAAATTAAAGAAATGCCTCACAGTTAGGAGACCCGGGTTCGCTTCCCGGGTCCTCCTTGTGTGGAGTTTGCATGTTCTCCCTGTGTCTGCGTGGGTTTCCTCCGGGTACTCCGGTTTCCTCCCACAGTCCAAAGATATGCAGGTTAGTGCATTGGCGTTCCTAAATTGTCCCTAGTGTGTGCTTGGTGTGTGTGTGTGCCCTGTGGTGGGCTGGCACCCTGCCCGGAGTTTGTTTCCTGCCTTGCGCCCTGTGTTGGCTGGGATTGGCTCCAGCAGACCCCCGTGACCCTGTAGTTAGGATATAGCGGGTTAATGGATAGATGGAAATTAAAGAAAAAAAAACAGTAAGAGACACAGAGTTTCCTCCAAAGTTGGTCCAGTGGAGATTTCAGATGTATATGGTGAAGACCAGAAGGGGCAGGACTTTTTCAGGGACATGAAGTAACCTTAATGGTCCTCAGTGGTAGTTTCTCCTGCACCAGTCTACAGATAAAACAAATGTCAGTGGCAGCATTGCACTCTTTTCTTTCTCTGTATTCGTCCAGCACAAGTCTGTAAAACACTCCTGAAGTTCATGTATCTCAAACTACCTTTAAGTGAGAAAATGGTACTGGACTTATCATGTTTCTTGACTGGTTTGAACTGCATAGCCTTGATTTGGAAAAACACACGTCGAAAGTGCACACACATGATTAATGCCATGAATAAACGTTAGCCGTATTCCTAAACTTGAGAGCTAAGGTTGCACATGTTTGCCTGTGACGCTATTTCCTCACCGAGTCACCAGCGCAGGACATGACAGCATGGTAGAAAAAGCAAGACGCTTCATGTGCACTAGCATGAGTATCACTTAGATGGTACACACAACATTAACAAGTGTTAAATATCTAACAGTAAGTAAAGACAGAAAAGAGTTTGGACTTACCATCAAGTTTCTCCTTAAGTTTCTATCTCTCCATCGTCAACCTCACACATTATTCTAGGATGCCACCTGACAACATGTATGGAGCATTGAGGATCTGCACAAATACAGACAGAGAAGACGCCGTGGGGGAGTTCATTTCAGTTATTTTGTTTGGTTTCTGTAGTTTTATGGATCAACCTTAACAAGGTATCTTTTGTTAGCGTAATATTTTCATTTAAGAACCTCAAAGCTGTTGCTGGTTCTGTTAGTTTGCGTTGGAGTTGTGTTTGATTATGTTTAAGATTTTGATACATTACATGATTGCATAGCAGAAGTGGTAGCTCCCTACGTGAGTGCTGATAGGTTGTGGGAATTGGAATCTCTTTATATGGAGGGCTGTGGGAGAGAGAGAGAGAGAAAGAGAGAGAGAGAGAGAGAGAGAGAGAGAGAGAGAGAGAGAGAGAGAGAGAACGAGGTGGACTACTCTTTAAAGAGAGCTAGGTGGCTAAGCAGCTGGTTGTGGAACGGGGCTGATTGAGACTTTTGTTAGTTGCATGATCCTTGAGCAGGAGCTTTATTGTTGACCTGGCTGTCGAAGAGCTCAGGGTTTGGATTTTTATAAAGGCTGCTGTAGTACTAGGGTGTTGTACCGTGTTAGCCATTATGAATGTAGAGAAAAGCCAAGCAAAATGACACCTTTTATTGGCTAACTAAAAAGATTACAATATGCAAGCTTTCGAGGCAACTCAGGCCCCTTCTTCAGGCTGAGTTGCCTTGAAAGCTTGCATATTGTAATCTTTTTAGTTAGCCAATAAAAGGTATCATTTTGCTTGGCTTTTCTCTATAAAGGCTGCTGAAAATCCTTTGGACTGTGTAAATACATGAGTTAGAACCTTTGTTTATTTTTATTCACCTTGCATCTGTTTTTCTTTGCTGGTCTCAGAGTAGAATGTTTTACTGGATTTGCCTGCCACATTTTCTTTGAACCTTACTTTTCATTATTTTATATATATACTAGCCATTTCCCGCAGCTCCGCTCGCATAGTAGTGAAACAGGACAAACTTTAAAAATCAATAAACAAAAAGATATCGTTGGCCAAGCAGAGGCAAGATAAACTCCAAAACACAGAGGTAGACCGACTTTCCACTCCTGACGTCATGCTTCCCCCTCCCCTTGGCCCGCAATCTTTTTCAGATTAGCGTTAATATATCACTCCTGCAAGCAAATTATGATTCTTAGCGAGATGACAGAAGACGCATAATCAACCAGAATGTTCAAGCAAATTATAGAAAAAAAAACCCAATCTAAATCCGTCAAGTAGTTCTCTTGTTCGCTGGCTAAGCGGAGGTAAGATATGCCCTGAGGCTGGCACGTGAGCTGCATGTCTCTCAGATTTGCGCAAATAAATCGGTACCACAAGCGAATTATGATACTTAGCGTGATGAGAGAGGTTGCAAAATCAACTGGAATGTTTAAGCAAATTATAGAAAAAAACCTGATCTAAATCCGTTAAGTAGTTCTCTTGTGAAAAGCAGACAGACATGCAGAGAGACAGATGTTGAATTTTATATATATAGAGATATATATACAGTATATATATTGTGAAAGACAGCCGGGGTCCTTGCCTGGTTGGGATGCACTTCTGAGAAGAGGCCCTGGGGAGAGGACATGTCAACAGCAGTACCTCCCTTGGGACACGAGAGGGCAGCCCCCCTGGTTTGTATTGGGGCCATGGGCTTGGAGCTTAGAAGCTTAACCCTGTGGGGGCCCATGGCCACTCAGAGGGGGCACCTGGACAGCTCCAGAGTCTTGGTCTGCAGCACTTCCGCCACACCCAGAAGTGCTGCCGGAAGTTGATCGGGGAGCACCTGGAGCACTTCCGGGTGCAGTATAAAAGAGGGGGCCTCACTCCATTCAGGGAGTTGGAGTCGGGTGGTGGCAGAGGACAGAGCTTGCGAGAGAGGAGTGGAGGTGACAGTGAAGAAGGAAAGGAAAAGGACTGAGTTATTGGATTGGTGATTTGTGCATTGTGCTGTGTGCTGAAAAGAACAAAATAATACACGTGTGTGCTTTTGGGACTTCTGAGTCGGTGTGTCTGTCTGTGTCGAGGCTGATCTTACTGTATATATATGTGTGTATTTGTATATATATATTTTTGCACCAGAAACTGTCATTTCTCTAACTATATTTTTTGTGGAATAAAATCTGCTGGGTTTTTTGTACATCTGTCTCTCTTTTGCCTCACTTTTAACACCCTCAGTCCTGGTCGATCCACAGCTCTTGGCCGGTCATCTGCTCCCACAGGTGGCTGGTGATATACTCACCCAAGGATAAACCAAGGACACTGCAGGGCCAATACGGCTCCTTCAGACAGACACAGGCTTGCAGAAAGCAGCACGAAGACAATTTCACATACTAGAAAAAGCAATATATTTCTAGATGGGAAATTACATTGCACATATGATGGAAAATTGGAAAAAAATGCTTAAGAAGACAAAGCTGAGGGCTACTATACGTTTCCTAATAATATGTTAAATTACTGAGGGAAGCTTATTACTTATTTTGCTCATCATTGGGCACCCCACTGATGACAAATATTCCTGCATTTTGATTCATGTTCTGAGACTGCATACATATCATATACATACATGTCCATGTCTCTCTATTATAAAATTCAATCTTGAGACAAGACTTTTTCAAAGAGATAATTTCAAGTCCCACAAGATGAGACTTTGACCATGAGATTTTTTCAAGTCGCGCCCTCCTCTCAACCATTTTCAACCACGCACACAGCCCCTCACCTCTCATTTGTGTGAATGCTTTTGACAGACACAGTTCCTGCTCTCTTAGCTCTTATAAATTTTTATGTTTTCCTCACTTTAAGTTCCCAATAAAAGAAGACTTATCATGTCCAAATCTTATTGAAGAATTTCATCACCAAGGGTTATCAGCAGAAGAAATGAGCACACGGTGTGGCAGATTGCTGGGGTCCTTACCTGGCCGGGATGCCTGGAAGGACCGGAAGAGGGCATGAAGGACCTCGAGAGGGCAACCGCCCTGGATTAAGAGAGGACCACAGGAGAAGAGGGAAAAGCGGTTAACCCGTTGGGACCCGTGGCCACCACCAGGGGGCACCTTAAACCTCAAGGAACCCGGAAATAGTTACTTCCACCACACTCGGCAATATGGCGGAGGAACCTGCCAGGGACGCCCAGAGTGCTTCTGATGCAAAGGGCAGCACTTCACACCAGAAAGTGCTGCCGGAAGGACGTAATCAGCCACCTGGAGCACATCCGAGCGGGAATAAAAGGGGCCACCTTCATACAATCAGGGAGCTTGAGTCGGGAGTGGGAGCAGGACAAAGCTCCCAGGAGGAGAAAGGCGGCCAAGGACTGAGAGAGAGAAGCCTTTATTGTGGTGATATTAGCTGTGTGCATTGTGTGTGGTGTTCGGGACTGTAAAACCTGTGCTTATTTATGGAGAATAAACGTATGACTTTTATAAAGATGTGGTTTCCAACTGGTGGTGTCCGGGCAAGTCTCACATCGGGCAATCCTAGCACCGAGAAGTGATGAAGTCAAACGAATTAATGCGAAAATTGTCGATCTATTACACGGCAAATTGGTTAAATGTGTATCAACAGACTATGCTATAACAGTTGGTGGTGATGTTGTGGAAGATGAAAACAACAACTTACAATATCTTGAAAAATATCTACAACCGTTAACACCGTCCGGTCTTCAACCACCCGTATTACTGTAGAAAGAAGGATGTATCCAAGAAAGATAATGTAGTACATCTCCCGCGGATAACATTAGACAACAAAGGAGATCTTGATATGCCATTTGTATTAAAATGTTAACACTTTCCCATTAGAATAGCTTTTGGAAAACCAATTAACAAATCACAGAAACAAACAATTGAAAAAGTTGTTTTATTTGATAGAGAGAAAGAAACGAAATTCACTCACAGGCAGTTATACGTGGCATTGTCATGATGAAAGTCCAAACACGGAATCAAAATTCAATGCGATATATTGATGAAAATTTAATTCAAAAAATTGTTTTTACTGAAGTTTAATTGTAAGTTTAAAAAGTATTTGCATGTTTATTCCAAATCCAAACAGAACAAAATCATATAACGCAACGAATAACTCTAACGCAAAATGAAACATAATTTGGTTTCGAATTATTACGTTTTACTATTTTTTAATATGGTTAATTACTTGCTGTAATGTAAAATAGTTAGTTCTATTGTGCATATATAACAATTCCCATGAAAATAACAATCCATTTAAATTGTACATCCGCATCTCCATACGTGAGCAGCTGAACCGCAAAGTAGGTAGCACGGGTGCGGGCCCGGGGGTTGGCAAGTGAAGCGGCCCCCTAATTTTCAATAAAATGTAGATTATATTTATTAGACACCACCATTTTTAATCAAGTCAAATGTCCATCTTCAACTCATTATTTCCATACAGAGAAGATCATTTTTCACCTTCGGAGGGCATTAATACTGGTAAACTATCTTCAGGAATTCTGAAGTTGTTATCATACATTACTAGAGATTTTTTGGCAAGTGAAATCTTAATTTTTCTACGAGTTTAGGCCAACAGGTTTGCATTTAATTGCAGTTTATAATTTGCACTGTGTTTTTGTCATTCTTTAATTAATATTGTTTTCATCAGTATGCTGCTGCTGAAATATGTGAATTTCACCTTGGAGGTTAATTATCTATCTATCTATCTATCTATCTATCTATCTATCTATCTATCTATCTATCTATCTATCTATCTATCTATCTATCTATCTATCTATCTATCTATCTATCTATCTATCTATCTATCTATCTATCTATCTATCTATCTATCAACTTGCCCATCTAGAAAAGAAGCACAGTAATCAACCTTCTTCTTGAATCTTATATGAGCCAGGAAACACCAGTAAGGTAGTGGCAACAGAAGAGAAGGGGACAAAATAAAGAAGCAAAAATAAATAGACAGAGAAAGGATAATGTAAAATCAGCAATACAGCGCATGTTAAAACTGGTGAGTGTTTGTGCACATTTGGAAAATGTAAAATAAAGTCTACTGAGGGTCAAAGCCTTTGCGATGAAGAACTATGCTTACTTCTGCTGCTGCTGCTGGGAAATTCAGACATGTATGGTGATGCATCTATTTTGTTATGAAAGGTGATCATTTGTATTGGTGTCAGGGTTTGATTTTCCAGCTGTCATCATTCATGTAGTTCTGGAGACTTTTTTCCTGTTTTTAAAATAAAACTGGAAGAAGTGATTGAAGATAGATGGACATGTTTCATTGGAGTAACTTTGTATCTTGATAGCTGCAGTGGTTTATTGCTTAGCTCTAATGGTTCCCAGGTTCCAGTGATGGTGTGAAGCTTGTACAGTTTCCCATTGCTTACTTCCAATCAGCTCTGTAACATTCCATAACCTGGCCATTGCTGACATGAAATATCCACCTTTGCTAGTCACTGCAAATGGAGAAGATAATGTGTATCCTTTCCATCGGGAAACACTGAAAAAAAAAATGTCATAAAATTGGGTTATTTTCAACTTTGATTTGATGTCATGAACAAACCTCTGAAATGTTTTCTGAAATCAGAATCTTTGCCAGTTTAGAGAACACATGACTGGCCAAGGGTGTTGCAGTCATAAACCATATGACTATTAGTGCATACACCAAAAAAATTCACACATAAACTATTCAAAAAAAAACAAACAAACAACTCAGCAATAATCTCTTGCCACCAAAACCAGTTTCATTACACTGAAACTTTCAATCATGCATGCCATGACTGAGAAAACTGACTTAAAAAATACCAAACTTAATCTTTAACAAGCCAGCCCAATGCAAGCTTCACCAAAGTAATGGCATGGACAGGATTAAGGAATCCAGGAGCGTAAGAATCATGTGAAGCATGCATGCAATAAATTTGAAACTTAGCTCCAATAAGTCTTCTGCCTTATTATCAGTCTCATAACCATGTCAGCTGTCAATCTTTGTTAGAAAAAGTAAAAGACTTCAGGACCCCTGAGGCAAGTGGAGAAATACACTGTCAATCTTTCTTCAAGTAGCCACTTGAGTAGTTCCCCTTAGAACATAATAGCAGTCATACTGTAGATATCCCCCTCAACTTAAATGCTGAAAATATCTCTGATTGCCAATTCCGATGACACCACATGGACAAGCACTTGTTTTAGCTGGTGAACAATTCCAGGAAGGCAGGAAACCCCCTTTATCCAATCTGTTTGCTTTATGAACATGAAAGGTGCCCCAGAGTTCTCTTTTCCCTTTAATAATCTTTTAGAATAAAATGATTCATGATTGAAATATTTTAACCTCCTTTCAGAGAATCTCCCGTTATGTCTGTTTTAGTAGATATCCAGTTTTGTAAGAAGTTTCACCTACCTGCATATCAGGCAGATATGGCTTGTCAGGTGATGTATACAACAGATGGATGGTCATATAATGAGAACTGTGGCACTGCTCCACCAATCAGAGTTAAGAAAATTTTAAGGTTTGGACTTTAAGCTGCCCCTTTTATAATGCAACCGAATGTGCTCCAGGTTTTCCCTGATGACCTTCTTGCAGCACTTCCTGGCGTGGCGGAAGTGCTGCAGTCCAAGGCTCCATAGTACTTCAGGTGCCCCCTGGTGGTGACCATGGATCCCCACAGGGTTGAGCCTTCCAGCTCCGTGGCTTCCACATTATATAGGAAGGCTGCCATCTTGTGACCTGGGGAAGGAATCGCCCTTCTCCCGGTCCCCTGCTTCTTCGGGTCTTCTGGTGGGGCAAGGTCCCTGGCCATCCATCACACATCTTAACCTATAGGTGTCATGCTCCTTCACACCTCACTCCTTCAGAAGAAGAACGTCCGTCCCTGCGCCGGCTCTTATTTAACTCCTGCCACACTCAGACACTGCCCACCTTCCTTTGTCTTCCTAAAGGTTCCCAGAAGAGTGCTCCCTTGGCTTGTACATCTCATCACTCTCAATCTTGACCCTGGACCCACCTACCCTACCTTTCCTTTGATAATCTTTTTGAAAAAAATGATTCATGATTCATGAAGTATTTTAACCGCCTTTCAGAGAATCTCCCATTTTGTCTGTTTTAGTAGATATCCTAGCCTGAATATCAGGCAGATATGGCTTGTCATGTGAAGTATGCAGCAGATAGATGGTCGTATAAGGAGAGCTGTAGCACTGCTCCACCAATCAGAGTTAAGAAAATTTTAAGGTTTGAACTTTAAGAGGAGAAAAAAAATAAAATAAAATAGAGATTAGTTGTATATAGCATAGATCACATAACGTATACAGTATGTATTGCACCTTTCACAAATGTGCTTTCATTGAATATAATTAGGAATACTTTGAGATGATTGCATAAGTCACTGGCACTGCTATGGTTACTAGTCACATTCTTTACAACTTTCCACCTGTCTTTTTCTTTCTCTCCATATAAAATTAATACCGTAAGCTAATGTTGTGATTATGGCCAAGAAGATGTTTTTAATCCCAGCTATTAAAAGAGAAATAAGGATAGAACCCGAGGAAACTCCTGCTCCACCACTCCATCATGATACTAGCACAAGCATCAGTGATCAAAATCACCAGCTGGAGTGCACACCCACCTCACGGTACCCGACTCTTTTTTGTTAAAGGAGTGCTAGTACACTCATCGAGTCATAGCTGCTGGATGGGCCACTTACCCAACCCAAGTTGAGAGAGTTTTCTT
This sequence comes from Erpetoichthys calabaricus, assembly GCF_900747795.2. Taxonomy (NCBI): domain Eukaryota; kingdom Metazoa; phylum Chordata; class Cladistia; order Polypteriformes; family Polypteridae; genus Erpetoichthys; species Erpetoichthys calabaricus. Next base: position 142,014,928 of record NC_041403.2, read on the forward strand.
GTACTACAAAGAATGGGAAGTTCTAATATTTTTCAGCCAAGTATATTGAATGATGTCATGTACTGCAAGACTGACTGCCAATTTAGTGACAAAATCCTTGAGGTTGTAATAAAAATAAACGGACACATAAAAAGGTTTGGGGCACCAAGGTGAACTCAAAAGCAGTTTCCAAAATGAGAAATAATAAATGATGGCTTATTTATGTGAATTTCCCCTTGGGATTAATAAAGTATCTATCTATCTATCTATCTATCTATCTATCTATCTATCTATCTATCTATCTATCTATCTATCTATCTATCTATCTATCTATCTATCTATCTATCTATCTATCTATCTATCTATCTATCTATCTATCTATCTATCTATCTATCTATCTATCTATCTATCTATCTATCTATCGTGGGGAACAGCCCAGACACAGACAGGTAGACATGTTGATTTCACCACACACACATTTATTGTACATTATATACAAGTTCAAGGTGCACAAACCCAGTGCCGCAGCACCAATCACTCCTTAAGTCCTTGGCCACACAACACAATGCCTTCTAGTCTCTGGTCCGCCTCCACTCCTCTCCTCTTAGCTCTGTCCTTCTTCCACCCGACTCTTGCCACTGACTGGAGGGAGGCGACCCCTTTTATCCACCCCGGATGGACTCCAGGTGCATCCCAATGAGCTTCTGTGGCCACACCCATGTGTGGAAGAAGCTCTGGCAGTGTATCCGGAAGTCATTCGGGTGTCCCCAATCCTCTTCCCCCCAGCACTTCCGGGTGTGCTGTCCAGGGCTCCCAAGGCATCGGGACACCCCCTGGAGGTGACCACGGGCTCCTACAGGGTTTAGCTTCCAAGCTCTGTACCCGTGGCCCCCAAAGCAACCAGGGTGGGTGTCCCCTCGTGTTCTGGAGGAGGCACAAGCCCTCCTCCGGTCCTCCTGGGCATCCCGGCCGGGCATGAACCCCAGCCGGGTCCCACACTATCTATCTATCTATCTATCTATCTATCTATCTATCTATCTATCTATCTATCTATCTATCTATCTATCTATCTATCTATCTATCTATCTATCTATCTATCTATCTATCTATCTATCTATCTATCTATCTAGACAGAAGCCTTCTTCAGACTGATCCAAGATGGTGATATGGTCAGTTATCAATGTTGTAACCCTGAGGGGACGAGCTGAGGAAGGCAGAAACCAGAAGTAACATCTGAGGTGGAAGGATGGCCAATGAACCATTCCGGAGAGGGAGGAAGAGAAAATGCATTAGGCAACAGCGCCATCCTCTGATCAAAGTGTAGCAACTGTTAAATGAGCCCTTAGGTTGTCTCCTAAATGGGCGTATGTGACAAGGGTTACAAAGACTGGACACACCCGAGAGGCCCCAAAGGCATAAGCAATACTTGATCGCCCTTGATCAACATATGGGCTATCGAGCCGGTCGAAGTAATGGCTTTGAGATGGTTCTTAAGCAGATGAGCTACCATGCCTTGATCGTGGACTTATCATTTATTTGGAGAAATCTGGAAAATCTGAAGTAGTTCTGGTTACTGCATTGTTTTCATCCGAACTGGACATACATTGTGGCCACAGGTGATTCTCTGAAAAAAAGGAAAATGTTTTAGAATTAAACCATTTTATAGTCTGTATGATCCTCAAATAGGAACACATCTTATAGAGATGGCAAGAAATGTAATTTTTATGGAATTCTGATACATAGAATATTTTACTGGATTTGGCTGCCACATTACTATTATGGAAATAAGAGCAGAACTAAATTAAATAGATGGCATTTATTTTGTTCTTGTAGCTGATGAGTGCAAGGATTCAAAGCAGGAAATAACTGTAGTATGAATCGTGAGCAAAGGAAAGGCTCACCGGTGCCATGAGTGAATGTGACATATCAAAGAAGATAGTAGAAGGGATCAAACCACTGCCACTAAACCGTTTTCTCTGTGTCGGCTTCAATTTTACATATATTATTCATGCTGAAATTTGAGAACAGGTCCAGAATAGTAGTCCACCATATTTAATCAAAGTCACCCACTTTCAGATTTCTGGACTTATTACTGAATGCAGCATTCTATGGGATGAAATAAATGGCATTGAACTGAGTAAGTAATGATTTCTCTGTGCATTCCAGAAACACACATAGTAAGCTGATTTGGGGGGATTGCCCCAGTAAGAGAGTGCGGGTGTGTATGCAATAGAAATGTTTGATATCCAGTGTCAGATCCTGCTTCATGGAGGATACTGTAGCAATGAACTTTAGCTCCTGAACCACTGTGCCACCATTCAAGAACAGAGTTTCTTAACAGATTCACTTTCTTTCTTCCCTCTGTTTCCACATTGCCATTTAGGCGATGTGTCCTTTTGTAGAAGAATGTTTAATGTTTACTTATGGCATGTTTCTAGTCAAAAAAGAAATATGAATTTGTCAGAAAAGCAACAAAAGTCTGGATTAGTGTCAGCTGGCCCAATTCGGGATGTTCACGAGAAATGTAATGATTTACTTCATGAGGTAGAAGCACATAATAGACAAGAATAGTCGTGGCAGATATTTTAAATATTAAAATGTATACCTCAATTTAAACGATTAAAGTCTAAATACTCTCAAAAAATGTTCAATTTCAGATAGATAGTACTTTATTTGTCCTCAAGGGGAAAATTTGGCCACAGAGGGCTAGCTGCCTAGTGAAGGTTTCAACATCAAAAATAACATCCTATTCTTTATCGTTGACCTTGAAACAATCTAAAATGATACTCTACATGCTTATGTTTGAAATTTCATATTTTTAACCTTCTTGAAGTAGCTCATAGAGATACAGGACCACCAGTAATGAATCAGATCTCAAACATTTTATCATATTCATGATCAGAAATCTCAAAATTGCATAAAATGACACCCCACATGCCTATGTTACCAATTCCCATTATTTCAAAGTTTTGTAGTAGTAAAGCAATGTATTGTGTTAACAACTGTGGTCGAGTAAGGAACAACAAGTCAGAAAGAATAAATGTTGGGGCACCAACCTGTCGTCCTTGTTTGATTCTGATGGCTTTTCTCAAACAAATAGGCATTCTAAGGCACAAATACACAAACAAACACAGGCTTTAGTTGTCTTTTTAGGGCTTAAGTGAAACATTCTCTGAACTTGGGCCAAAGGGATTGAGCTCTGTCCTGCTGGTTTCTGTTCACAGAATGGCAGCTTGTTCCGGCAGACTCGAGACTTATAGGTTGTGGATCAGAAGGGGTGCAATCCGCTGCCCTCACTGGGTGTCTTCTCAGCACTGTGGAGGGAAAGGAAGCAGACATGATTAGTGCCAACATCCTCACTTGTACCTCAAATGAGCCTGGAAGGTGACCCTCTGATGCACATGTGAGACACCATTTATGGATGCAAATAGAAGTGAAGCAAAATGACACCTTTCATTGACCAACTGAGTAGTTTACCATATGCAGGCTTTTGAGGCAGCTCAGGCCCCTTCTTCAGGCAAGGTGTGGTACAGACGCTGGAGTTACTTGTGTTTATATACTGTGGAATATCAGCCCTGGCACAGACAGAGACGCAAACTCACAAGTCCCAAAGCACACACGTTTTTATTTCTTCTTCTGCCTTTACACAACATAGTGCACAAATCACCAACCAACTTACTCAGTCCCTTCCTTTTCTCTTTCTCTTCTTCTGTCTTTCCTTTCTTCTGCCTCCACTCCTCTCCTGCAAGCTCTGTCCTCCACCTCCCGACTCCGGCTCCCTTGGTGTGAGGCAGCTCCTTTTATAGTACACCCGGAAGTGCTTCAGTTGTTTCTTGACCTTCTTCTGGCTGCACTTCCAGGTGTGGTGGAAGAGGATCCAGATGCCCCTAAAGCACCCCCTGGGGGCACCCACTGACCCCAACAGGGCTGCAACAACTACAACTCCCGGCAGACCCTGTGGGAATCCATGGTGCTGTAGCAACCCAGGGAGGCTACCGTCTCGTATCCTGGGGGTGATAATGTCCCAAATACGGTCTCTCCTTCGGTCCTTCAACCCAGCTGATGTCCCGGCTGGGTGATAATCCTGGCCATCACCCTCAATATACACTCTAGGAAAAAAAAACATGACTCTAAAACCCTCCTGTGAGACATCTTTAGTGTCAAATGTGAATGGACTTCTTCAACCTAACATTTATTCAGCAAGAGAGGGGTACCACAATGTATGGTCAAGATTTTCCGATAAGATTACTGTGCATTAATGTCTTTTGAAGTTTTTTGATGAGTTTTCCTTGCAAGGTGGATCTGTAATCAAATCTCCTGGGTCAGTTAGAGTGATGTAATATCTGGTCATAATACTTTTGTTTCTATTCAAGCCATGTCATAATGTGTTACATTTTAGCAACAGTTTAACTTCCCATTTCTTTCTCTCCTCTTGTGTCTTGAAGTTGCCCATAAGCACTGTGACTTTATAATCATTCTTGCAGTGTCCATTGCTGCTGAAGTGAGCTCCTACAGGAACATTTCTCTTGCCATGTGAGACCTGTGTATTCTTTGGCATGAGGTTTGCCCAGTTTCTCCTACATACAGTTCAGTGGTGGGACATTTCATGCACAGAATTAGGTAGACCTCATTAGATGATCTGCATGAAAATTACCCCATTATCTGATGTTGTTGTTGGCAGTGAGGTATAATTACATGATCTGTAGTGTAAATGTGAGCACAAGCTTCACATCTTTTCTGTAGGTATTTTCTGTTGGTTCACACATGGAGCTTCAGACAGGTGCCGCAGGTTAGGTGGTTTGTCTGCATGCCTGGAGAGGAGATTCTGGGAAAACAGTACATCTTTCAGCTTGTCATCCTTATTTAGTATGGGTTGAAGTTCTGGAAGATCAGGTAATTAGTCCTTAGCTTTGTGATGTTAACTAAAAAATGCCCATTATCAATGAAGTCACAGTATCCATGATTGAAACTTGTATTCATGAAAAATCACCTGTTGTCCATGAAAGCCAACACATTTCAGGACTACTACCCCTTCTCCAGGACCAAACTGGGAACTAAAGGCATAAATAGATTGCTTGCATGCATTTTATTAAAGTTTCAGAATCATCTATTGTTGGTAAGGTTTTGTTGTGAATTCCCCATCTGGAAGCATGTATTTACAGTAGATAGAATGTCTAAACGTTAATGTTTATACAGCAGTTGAATATTCATGGCTGCAAAATTCAATCATGGATACTATGGCTTCATTGATTATAGAGATTTTATCATTTAACATCACAAAGCTAAGAACTAATTAGCTGATGTGACTATGTTTTAAAAAATCTTTTAAAATATTGGAAGCCTGTAACAACCAACTATCACCAGTTCCGAAAAGTTGAGCAACTAAAACACCAAGATTTGTTTCCTGCATACTAAAAGGAAAAAAAGAAACACGCTGTGCCCCCTTTAATTACTATGTAATAAAGCCAAATGTATTTAAAATTTAAATTCAAATTACAAACAAATACAGGTGCAGGAATATACTGTATAACAAAAGAATTGGTTCCAATAAACTAACTAAAAACGACTCTGCTATTTTTAACACTTCCACCAAGCACGGGAATAATCTTTGTTTTCTTTATGAAACAAGATTGATCTCACCCAACCATCCCATGGAACTTTTTTGCTTCATAGCAATATTGATTGCTTTTTCTTTTTCTAGATTCTGAGAACATCCAGTGAGCATAATCTGTTAGAGGAATTATCCAGACACTTCTCCATTCCACTTTGAATCCACAACCACATTATGATCCTTAATACAAGTTCAAAGGGTTTCCATTACAGGCCTGCTTACAAAGATGGAGGGTCAATCTCCTTCTCTCCAATGGCTTCCATTCCTCCAGTTCTTTTTTTTTTTCTTCTTTGTTTTTCCTCTCCCTTCCACAAGATGGCAACCTTCCTGTAACACTTTGCTTCACAATAAAAGTTCTCCCTGTCTCCACATTACAAAACGTGGTTATTTCAAAATAAAAGCCTATCAAGGAATTCCAGATTATGTAACATCAAACTCTTCTAAATGAAAAATAATAATGTGCAACTAGCGCTCTCCTTTTGTTTTATAGTTTATTTTTTATTTTTAAGGTTGTTTTACTGACATCGTTTCATTGCAATCTTTAAGATTATTTTTTTCATTTCCATTGCCGTGCATTTGTTGATATGGGTGTCACCATTTTGTGTTTCTCTACATGTGTTTTGTGCACTTGGAAAAGGCATTCGACCGTGTCCCTCGGGGAATCCTGTGGGGGTTACTCCGAGAGTATGGGGTACCGGACCCCCTGATAAGGGCTGTTCAGCTCCTGTACGATCGGTGCCAGAGCTTGATCCGCTTTGCTGGCAGTAAGTCGAACCCGTTTCCAGTGAGAGTTGGACTCCGCCAGGGCTGCCCTTTGTCACCAATTCTCTTCATAACTTTTATTGACAGAATTTCTAGGCGTAGCCAGGGCGTTGAGGGGGTCCAGTTTGGTGGACTCAGGATTGGGTCACTGCTTTTTGCAGATGATGTCGTCCTGTTTGCTTCATCAGGCCGTGATCTTCAGCTCTCTCTGGATTGGTTCGCAGCTGAGTGTGAAGCGGCTGGGATGGGAATCAGCACATCCAGATCCGAGACCATGGTCCTCAGCCGGAAAAGGGAGGAGTGCCCTTTCAGGATTGGTAGCGAGATCCTTCCCCAAGTGGAGGAGTTCAAGTATCTCGGGGTCTTGTTCACGAGTGAGGGAAGAATGGAGCGTGAGATCGACAGGCGGATCGGTGCGGCATCTGCAGTAATGCGGGCTCTGCATCGGTCTGTCGCGGTGAAAAAGGAGCTGAGCCACAAGGCAAAGCTCTCAATTTACCAGTCGATCTATGTTCCTACCCTCACCTATGGTCATGAGCAATGGGTAGTGACCGAAAGAACGAGATTGGATCGTGAATACAAGCGGCTGAAATGAGTTTCCTTCGCAGGGTGTCTGGGCTTTCCCTTAAAGATAGGGTGAGAAGCTCAGTTATCCGGGAGGGGCTCAGAGTAGAGCCACTGCTCCTCCACATCAAGAGGAGTCAGATGAGGTGGCTCGGGCATCTGATCAGGATGCCTCCTGGACACCTCCCTGGCGTGTTCCGGGCACGTCTAACCGGGAGGAGGCCCCGGGGAAGACCCAGGACATGCTGTGTCTCTTGGCTGACCTGGGAACACCTCAGGATTCCTCTGGAAGAGCTGGAAGAAGTGGCCGGGGAGAGAGAAGTCTGGGCATCTCTGCTCAAGCTGCTGCCCCTGCAACCCGACCTCGGATAAGCGGAAGAGGATGAATGGATGGATGGATGGCATTTTGTGTTTCTATTTTTCATGGACACTGCCATTTTGAGTGTCTGGTTACTATGATGCTATGCAGTTGCTGGATATATAATGCAGCTTCCATGTGACCTGTGACAGTATGACAGCCATTTTATAAATGGTGGCCACATGCATTAAAAAGTACCCAAAGTGTGTAAAAACTAAAAAAAACACCTTGTTTTTGAGTACTCTTTTAAATATAAATCTTCACTTCCTTTAACATGATGATCAGTCTTCTGCCTTATGATGTAGGACCTTATCTACAGCTGGCTGCTCTTCATAAACAACACTAAAATATCCGATACGTGCTTAAATTAAGGTATTTTGTCAGGAAAAAGCCTGAGAAGGACAGCCACTCAGGTCAAGTGCTGCTATTAACTTCAATCATGTCAACTCTTAATCCCCACTTACATCAACTAAAATTTTAGCAGTTAGCTTGTCAGACACCTCATTCATAAGAATGAGTATATAGGGAAATGTGGCATGTTTCAAACTGTCTGATTTTTGGCTGCTGTAATTAATTTAATTTGCTTCTAAATGAAATGCATCAGTTTTCAATTCCAGACTCAATTTTCATTTTTCCTTATTGCCATGAAGAGGATGCTGCCAAGTTACCTAGACATAACAGACTCTTCATCTTGCCTTCTATGCTAAGCTACATTAAAACATTAAAATAATTTTGACTAGAACAGGCCATTCATCTGAACTAACTTGTCAAATTTAATCACCTAATTTGTGCAAAATGCGTCCAATTGAGTTTCGAAGGTCCCCAAAGTCCTGCTCTCTTCCACACTACTTCATAATTTATCGTAGTTGATGGTTCTCTTTGTGAACAGAAGTTTTCTAACTTTTGTACAAAATTTAGCCTTGACAAGTTTTCACCCATGTTCCTGTGTACATAGATTTACTTACTTATCTACCTATTTATGTATTTATTTATTTAGGAAGCTATTGTAAAAAGCCAAATTTCCTCCCGGGGACAAATAAATAAAGTTCTGTTCTGGTTAATTTATATTGAGGAGATTGTCTTGGATTGCCACTGTCAAGTAGGCTGTGGTGCTAGGTGTGATGGTATTGCTGATTTAGTTGTAAAAATGGGGGAAAATATACTAATATTATCTCCACCTTGATTGAAGGATAATTGTCTGTCTGTGTGTCAGTGTAGTTGCTATGTCTTTGTCATTCCAAAAGAAAATCAGCATAACATTAGCTTGATTTCTGTAAATATCTGTCTTCTCATTTTATTTGAAAAGTTATGTTAAACAGATTAAATCTGTGTTTTAAGACAGCAAATCAATGTAAAAAAAATTCTAAAAATTCTATATAAAAACTGTGGTTTTAACCGGTTTGTCAGGAAACATTTAATTCTGGTGCTGTGCTCCCTATGAACAAGGGGTGTTCACGTGGCCCTCTTCCTTGTGTTAATAAGAGGCCCTTGGGCATCTCCAAAAGCAAAGCCAGCCCACCTCCCTCATTCCAGTTGCTCACCCACCTCAGAGAGTGGAAACTCCTTCATTCTTAGGACTGGATTAATTATCTGAAGGGAGCCTTCCTGCTGTGTGGTAGATTTCATTAAAAGAATTATGGGCAATGTGTGAGTGTGGGTGGGAGATTAAAATGGCGCTGTGAATCCCACTGAATTACTGAACCAATAGAGCATAGGGTTAGTGCTTTGCAGCATGCCTCAGAGGCCTGGGTTTTATTCCAGGCATGAGGTCAGATTTATTAAACCTGCGTATGCACAAAAAGAGTTCTGAAATGTGAGGATGCAACCTTCAATGCAAAAGAAAACTTGACAGGAGAATGTGAATATATTTAGAGCAACTCTGACCCATCTGCATGTAACATTTCGTAGAAACTGGGAAGAGAGGACACCATTGATCAAGCAGGGAAATGCAGCCAAACCAGCTAACTGATGACTCACGCATATAATAATTCATATCACTGACCCCTTATTATAATGTGTATTGACATCACAAGCATATTGCACCTCAGAAGTGATGAATACTACATATACAGTACATTCTATTGTAGTTCCCTTTTATTGCTGCACATTTGCACCGAAGAACTTTTTTGTTTTTCGTCAGTTTACATTGGCTACCGTTTGTCACTTCTCAGCCAACTGGCTGTCGGAACAGAAATATCTAGGCCAAGCCTCACTCCATTACGTCTACTGTGCTGGAAGTCATTAACTCACTGGTGAGGCACCTCATGTATGGTAGTTTCTGTGAGGTGTGGCTGTTACATACATAAATCATAACAGGGTTTTACCATTATAAAAAATCAATTTGCAGCACTGTTCAGTTTTCCTAACATAATCAGAGCACTTTAATGCACTCATATTGCAATAAGAGCATTTAGCAAGGATGAAGCTGCTTTTGTTAACTGTACACAGAAGTCATCTGTGATGCCAAGATGATTACCATGTAAACGTCATGGCTCGTTGGCCTAGGTCAACCAGCGATTCATTTATTCTGAAGCACAGTAGCTTTGGCAGATGTGATGGCTGGCTTGTTGGCGTGATAACTGATTGAGCCTCAGTGTTTCATATATCTTGGACTGTTCACTGTAACAGCAACCACGTCATTACATGTGCCAGGTGATAATGACTACCCGTTCAGACACCTTTCCCCAACCCTGCGCTTCAAAGCTGTGCTGAGCACACCATAGATGCAGGTGGCAGTGTCTTGATGTGTCAAGTGGAAGGCTGCTCTACCACCCAATGAAGGTCTACATTGTGATGGCATATGCATGAGGATGATTAGCATAGTCCATATACTGTATGGGTGTTTCAGGGTGAGTATCGGACGGCGCGTTCACTTTCACACATTTACAAGATGATTGTAATTTCTAAAGGTAAACGTCACAGAAATGTCCATACAGCAAGGTTTATAGATCTGTTTTTTTTTTTTTTTTGCTATATACATCTCTCTATTATAAAAGGAAATCCTGAGACAAGACTTTTTCAAAGAGATTTTTTCAAGTCACGCCCTCCTCTAAATCATATTCAATCACGCACACGGTACTCTCACCTCTCATTCGTGTGAATGCCTTTGACAGACACAGTTCCTGCTCTCTCAGCTCTTATAAATTTTACGTTTTCCTCACTTTAAGTTCCCAATAAAAGAAGACTTATTGTATCCAAATCTTATTGAAGAATTTCATCCCAAAGGTTTTTCAACAGAAGAAATGAGTATACGGGCAATCCTAGCACTGAGAAACGATGAAGTCAAATGACTGAATGCGAAAATTGTCAATCGGTTACATTATACACTGGTTACATGTGTATCAATAGACTATGCTGAAACAGTTGGTGGCGATGGTGCAGAAGATTAAAACAACAACTTACAATATCCTGAAGAATATCTACAACCGTTAACACCGTCCGGTCTTCCACCGCACGAGTTACTGTAGAAAGAAGGATGTATCCAAAAAAGGCAACGTATTACATCTCCTGCGGATAACATTAGACAACAAAGGAAATTTGATATGCCATTCGTTTTAAAACATTAACAGTTTCCCATTAGAATAGCTTTTGCAAAGACAATTAACAAATCACAGGGACAAACATTCAAAAAAGTCATTTTATTTAATAGAGGGAAAGAAACGAAATTCAACACGGGAAGTTATACGTTGTGTTGTTGCATATGTAACAATTCCCATGAAAATAAAAATCTGTTTAAATTGTACTTCTGCATCCTCATACCTGAGCGGCAGAACTGCAAAGAGGCTAGCGCATAGCGCAGTCATGGGGTTTGGCGAGCGAAGTGAGCAGGGGGCAAAGCATCCTTGTAAACGTTACAGAAATGTGCATACGCCAAGGTTTATAGGTCTGATTTCTTATCTGATATACATTTAAAAAAAAAAAATTGTTGTGCACATATTTTCATGTTCAAATCTATATAAAGCTTTATAAATGAGACCACTGATCACCTTCATTGTGTAGTATGTATGTTCTTTCTGTGGCTTTTTCTCTAGGTACTTTGGTTTACCTCTCAGGGTTGGTAGCGAGATCCTGCCCCAAGTGGAGGAGTTCAAGTATCTCAGGGTCTTGTTCACGAGTGAGGGAAGAATGGAGCGTGAGATCGACAGGCAGATCGGTGCTGCATCCGCAGTAATGCGGGCTCTGCATCGGTCTGTCGTGGTGAAAAAGGAGCTGAGCCGCAAGGCGAAGCTCTCAATTTACCAGTCAATCTATGTTCCTACCCTCACCTATGGTCATGAGCTATGGGTAGTGACCGAAAGAACGAGATCGTGAATACAAGCGGCTGAAATGAGTTTCCTCCGCAGGGTGTCTGGGCTTTGTCAGTCATCCGGGAGGGGCTCAGAGTAGAGCCGCTGCTCCTCCGCATTGAGAGGAGTCAGATGAGGTGGCTCGGGCATCTGATCAGGATGCCTCCTGGACGCCTCCCTGGTGAGGTGTTCCGGGCACGTCCAACCGGGAGGAAGCCCCGGGGAAGACCCAGGACACGCTGGAGGGACTATGTCTCCCGGCTGGCCTGGGAACGCCTCGGGATTCTCCCGGAAGAGCTAGAAGAAGTGGCCGGGGGAGAGGGAAGTCTGGGCATCTCTGCTCAAGCTGCTGCCCCCCGCGACCCGATCTCGGATAAGCGGAAGAGGATGGATGGATGGATGGACTTTGGTTTACCTATCACATGCCAAACATTTCTGGGTTAGCTCTATAAAAATATGACTTGGTCTTTTATATTTGCATTCCCTCATTGTTAAGAGAATAATATTTGATAAAATAACAATAACAAGGACAGGAAGTAAATGTGATGTCTATCAGGTTTCCATCATTTCTTGTATTTCTAGCTTCCTTATGATATAAACTAGATACAACTGGAAATTATTTAGAATTACGTCTCTGCTTGTTATATTTATCCTTTTTCTAATCAGAGTTGTAGTCTGATGGTCTTGTCCCTAGACATTGTGCCAGTACATAACAGGACATGTGTCAGTATAGAGATGCCAATTAACCTAGCACTCACGTCTTTGGGATGCAGAGAGAAACTTGAGTACCTGGAATTGGGGAGAACTTGCAATCTTCATGCAGTTATTGTGCAGGTTGGTATTTGAACTCAACAGTGTGGAAGTGTGACGCACCAACACTTTAACTACAATGCCATACCTACTGTATATATTTTACCCTTTACTAGACGCATGCATTAAAATGTTTAATGAATAACAAAAAATAGATTAATCAACTGTAAAGGTGATAAACTGATTGGATTCGGATGAATTAAGGGAGACCAAGAATGAATTAAGTAATAAGGAGTGACACCACTGCTGTCTCATAGTTCCTTCATTTCTCTACCCAGCCACACTCCCTAAGTGCAGTATACACGTTGTCCCTGTGTTTTTGTGGATCGTCACTAATTATTCTGCTTTGTGAGGTGTTTCTGCATGTTTGGGGTCTCATAAGTGCACTCTTGGAATGGGATGACACCTTGTCCAGTGCTGTTTTCTACCTTGTACCTAGTCCAGCTAGGATGAGCTCCTGCTCTATAAAACTTGCAAATGTAGAAACAACAAAAAATGAGTTTAAGAAATTGTTGAATAGATTTAAAGGGTTTATACTAAGTTTTTTATGGCGGTTGTTACTGGTTACATTGCATGGATTGGCTTAAATGCACTCATTTAGTTGAAATGACTGCTAACAATCTCTTTCATACACTTTCTTTCATAAATGGAATATTAAAGTTAGAAATGTATGAAACAATATGCATGTAGTTATGCAAAAGCGGTGTTTACAACCAGGTGAGAGGAGTGAGTGCCATGGCTTGCTGACCCTTGACATCTCACCACCTGTGAGATGATGCCAGCAGGGCTACCATGCCACTGCCTGTGCCTGACGTTCCCATGAAGTATGTCAGCCATTCTGGCCTATGGAGAACATGTTCCTGCAAATGCCTGGTGGTGCAAGACAGGCTCAAGGAAATAGTTTTTATGGCTTCTGCTTGTAAGGTTAAGAGGTGTAATTGAGGCAGAAAAAACACCAAATTAGTGGTGTTAAGGGAGCTGGGAAATTGAATACGCTTGCAATGGCGGGTGTATTTGTGGGTTTTTATAGCTTAATTCAAAGAGACTTGTGGTGACAGACTTGGTTGATGTGAAGTGCTGGAGCCATTCCCACAGAGCTCTAAACCTTGACCGGTCAGGCCCGAACTGTCTGAATGGATATTAACATGGGTCATTCTTGACATCTGTGAGTGTGTATATGTGCTAAAAACTAGCTGTCCCTATAATAACCATAAAAGGGCTTTCCCCAGTGCTCTTAATGCCACCAATCTAAAACTTCTGAGGGTGCACTAACAGGGGGCATATATGCCCTTTACTAATGTGACACAGTGAGGGCAAATTATCCTACAGATGGGGTCTGCATGGCTTTACATGTGTACATGCTGAGATTCCACTTCCACACCTTGCCTCACCCTTTCACCTCCATCCTTCAGTTTAGCATCACTCTGAAAATACTGCTGTCCATTTCTTAATGCTTTCTCTTGATGGTCCTATTTAATAGTTCAGCCCAATCTGTCAAAGGCCTACTGCCACCTGCAGGGACAAAGACTGTATAGGGCCAGAGATTCTCTGAACACTAATTCCCCCTGGTGGCACACTTACTGTATTACTATTTCCTAGCTCCTTAAATTCAGAGCTAGTTTCTGTCATCTTCAGTCTTCCATCCTCTGTCCTGAACTTACTGGGTGAGCCCAATGCAGTGAATGCTGACTCGTGGTAAAGGCACTGGACTTTAAACCTTAAGGTTGCCCTGCACCACTGAGCCCTTATGCGACCCTGGGCAAGGCACCTAACCTGCACCTGCTCCAATTGTAGGAGCTCAAGGCGTGTAATTGTGCTGCGTCTCTGTAATTATAAAGTACTTTGGGTTGGTGTTTCACTTCAGAAAGGCACTATATCCACGGTTTAAGTAGAGAACATCCTGGCAAAGTCTTTATTATTGTTGGCCACAGTTCTACAACAATGTTAACAAACTGATATTGGTTAGACTCCATTTATGTTATCAGTTTGGAAGTGTTTTTAATTCCTGTGTCTTTAAACAAATCTGCATCTCTATATCTATTCATTATGTAATCAGAGTTTTTATTTATTGCATGTACTGTATCAGTGAATGTGTTACTATCTGCACTCAATGAACAGCCCTATACAAAAAGAACCTGAGTTGAAAACAGTCATTTTTATTCACAACTGGCCTTGTCACTTCACTACACAAAACACAGTATTAGGGCATGGGACATGTGGTCCCTATCCCTGAAGCTGATTGAACGTTTACTGTATATGATATGAGTACGATTTAATACTGTACTTCTGGTGGGTTTGTAATTTCATCATCTTAAAAAGATTCCTCTAAAGAAAACAAGACAAATGTGTGTATGCTCATGAATTGTATGCTCAAAATGTATGCATATCATCTGTGGTCCTTCAGCCCCCTCAGTGGCATCGTTGTTCCTCTTTTTATCTACTCTACAAAAACAAAATGTCTCTGAAGTGAAAGCAGACAAGCACCCACTTCACTCTGTGAATCCATTCAAGTGGTCACCAGGTACGAATATACCAACTGCTCCTTAACTCACTACAGTATCTGAGAATACATTATTTGCCAATTAGCTCATTTTTTAGTACAACAGAACATAGGAAGTAGAAGCTTTGATAACCTCTTTGGCAGATGAGTTCCTTTTCTATTTCTGTGGACACACCTGTAACTACAGTATTATCTCTCTATTAGACAAAGAGCCCGTTTCGACAACGTAAGATGAAACAGGCACGAGTTTGTGTTAGCAGTGTATGAAGAACAAATGATAAGTAACGAAGAAGTTGTTTTGTAATGATTGTAGTCCACTTTACTTATTACTGTACAGGCTTGTACTGTTAGTTGATGAATTTTCCAGGTCTACAGTATAATATTGAATGATGAATGTTCCAGTCCAATATGGAATAGTAATAAGTATAAGCACCACAAACCTGATATAGGTGTATTGAATGAATGGTAATTGAATCAGAATGCGCAATTAGGCCTCGAGCTGTAGTCGAAATCATCTTTCAGGCCTCTAGAGCTTTAATCGAAGTCGCCTTTCTCTTTGAATTTTTGCGGCCGTAAATCTGCTGCCTGCCGCAATGTTGGGGTTGGATGTCGGTCTCGTAAGGTTTTTTGGGCAGCTGCGCAGAAGGCGACTGTGCATTCAGCTTCGGATGGACGTGAGTGAGTGAGTGAGGAGGCAGGTGAATTATGAATTAAGATTATTAAAAAAATCTTGGAAGGAGACGAGATGTGAATTTCTCGGTGAGACACTTATACTCCCCACAAGAGAGAGCAGGTTAGAGATAATGGAAGTACGAAAATTCGAAAGTCTCAAAAATATGATAGTAAAGATCACATTAGCCCGTACAAACGAAAATTATTACTCGGTAAAATAACAGAACAGCGAAAGGAGATCGAATATATTGTTCGGATTGAAAATTTAGGTCAGAGACTTGTAGATCGTCTAATTCATGTTGCCAGCGAGAATTAAAAAATTCCAAAAACGTTGGCGCAGTATGAAGTCCCATGAGACGGAGACTTTTAACATGAGATTCTTTCAAGTCACACCCTACTTACCACCATTTTCAAACAAGACCACGGTCATCTAACCTCTCAGTTGTGTGAATGCTTTTGGCAGACACACTTCCTGCGCTCTTGACTCTTATAAATTTTATCAGGACAATAATTTTATACATTCTAGATGACACGTCAATGACTAAATGAAGAAGAAAGAGCATGGACAAACATTTGAAAAAGTCATTTTATTTATTAGGGAGAAAGAAATGATATTCACTCACGGCAGTTATACGTTGCGTTGTCATAATGTAAGTCCAAACACAGAAAATTCAATGCGATCTTGAAGAAAAGTTAATTACAAATATTGTTTTTACTAAAGTTTTAAAGTAAAAGTGAAAATAATGCAGATGTAACAATTCCCATGAAATTAACAATCTCTTTAAACTGTATATCCGGTTAACCAAAACCGGGGGGTGGGCAAGCGAAGCGAGCAGGGGGCAGAGTCCCCTATTTATAATAAATATCGGAATCTGATGTTTAGCATTATCTACAAGGTGGAGTGAATGTACACATCCTGTGATGGATAGCACTTCAGCTCCAACAGTTCTTGTTGAGTTAATGGCGTGTTTGAGATTACTCAAGCCATCTGCAGTTTGTGTTGAGTCGATGAATGGAGTGTCCCAAGGAGAACTGAGTAGTGGCATAAACTTGAAGTAAATGATTTCAAGCCCAACCACACTAAAATAAAACACTTATTTTCTCTGCAAAAATGTTGGAGAATTCTGTCTTACAGGAGTCTACGCATGAGAGCTCTCATTCAGTTGCTTTTATAAACGGCTATTGTGACTTAATGGCTAAGATGGAGGACTAAAGTCCACAAAACTGCTAATTCAGTCCTACTGCTTAGTCGCTTTACCATATCTGTAACTGATCCAACCAGAAGGCTATATTGTGTAGGTAAAACACATTCGGATCTTGTTCACCATTGTATGATCACAATCTGCTATGTTTTCATTACCCCTGAGAGCACATTATTGTTATGGAGCAACTAGAGCTTGGTGTCCAGATTTCCAGCCCTAAAAAGAGACCCCTATGCTCTAGGAAAGGGTTTACACCATCACTGTGATCCCCTTGGACCACATTCAACTGAATGAGCCTCCTGCTGTCCCGAAGGCATGAGATTGGGTGAGTAAACTGCTGCTTGACACTGAAAGCCGTAGACTCATGAAGATATAGAATTCTGAATTTTAGTATTCCAGCGTTCCTCTCATATCCTGAAGACATACAAGTTATTTTAATATGGGACTCAAAATGTGATCCTGCGCTAGACTAAAATCCTGTAAAGGGTTGATTACCCCTTTGTGCCTAGTTCTACCAGGATCAGCATTAGCAATAATAGTAGAAAAAAATAGATGAATCCTGTGGATATTTATTAGAAGAGTAACTGGCAGACACATGTGTCACCTCTGAGACACTAATCCTGATAAGATGAGGTGGGCTGAACCCTTGTAAAACCGGTCAGCCACCTTTTCCATTCTCTTCTCTTTAAGGACCTAAAGAGGCGGATCAGTAAGAGGCAGGGTGCTGAGCTTCTGTGTGACAAGGGCTCTTCAAATAGCACCCATTTACATCATCTAAATTGTATACCACCACAAAGGACACAGCACTTCCAAATGAAAAGGCGTTCTGTACTTTAAAATGATCACTTTTACTTGTCAACTGTATCTGTGTTTCTTTAATTCTCAGCCTGGCTCTGTGCCCTGTGGACCCCGTACCTTCTCAGACACAGAGGCAAACTCACCAAAGGAATATTGTAGAAGCAATCCATCTGATAACATCATCCCATGATTAGAGAAGTATTAGTGGATGGGGGGGCCTGCCAAACTATGACTGCTCACATATTAGTGAAAGACTGGCCTGTGTAAAGATATTGTTAGTAATTGTTTAATATAATCACTTTACCTTCTTTCAACCTGCAGCTACATTTTGGTCTGTGCTATCTTAGACAAGACTCATAATGTCAGTTTTCACCTTTCCTTCACATTAACATGGACACTATGAGCTTTTGAGTTTTTACTATAAGTCCAACATCTGGAGGAGATGATTAAATCATCATATCAATGATGTTTTGAGATCTAGTTCACGTATCTAGATGTTGGATGTTTAACATTTCTGATAGGACCAAAGTACTCAAACAAATCCTCATAGTCAGTGGTTCTCAAGGAGTTTCAGATTAAGGACCACTTTTCCAAAATCATAGATGTGGAAGAACACACAAAGTTGGAATAAATTCAGCATTACAATCACCATATTTAATTTAATACATTCAAGGTGAGACACAAAAATAACCCGGGCTGGGCTTGGGGCTTTCCTGGAAAACGATCTGGAGGACAGTTGGACGAGAATGATAGAACTATATCCCCTCCTACACACCCTCTCAAACCGCCAACCGGCTAGGTATATCCTGTGAATAGCCCAGTCAGTATTTGCACAACAATCGCTACATGAGATGCAGCAGTAATGTCGGGTGAAAAATATCGAATGGCAAATCAACATCAAATTTCTCGCAAATTTTCTCTTTTTCCGTAAAGCAGTGTTTGACAGACAAAAACATTCCTGTCTTCGATCATCCTCCCTATTCACTTGATTTAGCTCCCTGTGATTTTTACTTGTTCCCGAAAATCAAAAGTGACCTGAAGGGAACACATTTTTCTTTGATGGATGAGGTGAAGACAAAAACAGCAAGTCTGTTGAAAAGCCTCAAGCAAGAAAACTTCCAGCACTGTTTCAATCAATGGAAGATACGTCTGGAGCGGTGTAGAGATTGGGAGGGGGAACAAATAGAAGGTGACAATGTTTCGAGTGCTATAATTCATCAATAAATTTTTTTTTTTGTTTACCAATCCGGTTATTTTTGTGTCTCACCTCATATATTTAAATTATACAGTTCAAGTCCAGTATTGCTGGATTTACATTTTAAATTCATGGATTTTAACCGATGACCCATAATAACACCCTGGCCTTGAATACAGTATGATGGAATGGCATGTAGACTGATGGCACTGGAGAAGCAGGTTACGAATCACATGAAATGAAGCTTCCATGCCTAAGCCAAGGAGTATTTAAAAGAGAGTCCTGCATAATGGTGGAGATTTGTCGGACAATATGCATGTGAGTATCACAACTGGACCATGGAGCAATGGAAGAGGGTGGCCTGTTCTGATGAATCACATTTTCTTTTCGGTCATGTGGACCGCTGATTGCTTGTGCATTGTTTATATGGGGAAAAGATGTCAACAGGATGCACTATGGGATGAAGACAAGCCACCAGAGGCTATGTGATGCTCTGGGCAGTGTTCAACTGGGAAACCTTATGCTCTGTCATTCGTGTGGATGTCACTTTGACAAATACCACCTACCCAAAGATTGTTGCAGACCATGATCCATTGGTTGAGAAGGACTGGGTTAGTGTATAATAAATCGAAGGAATGAAAGGCTGGATCCCCCTTGGTGTTACACACACATATAAGACTCGGCTATGTAGCCTAATGGATTGGCCAGCATTGTGTATAGTGTCCATCCTCTTTCTCTTCTGAGCTGTGCTTGTGGTCATAGCTTATTGTCTTGGGTGTGAGGAATCCCCCCCTCCTGTACTTCTCTCTCCCGCCCTGGCAGCTGAGCTCAAGGTGTACAGCACATTTAGTGAATTTCAGCAGATTTCACTCCCTCTGCCCAAAGAAATCTCACTACAGTGCATTGTACAACAGTGGTACAATCCTGCAGTAGAGCATCCATATTCATTTGACTTTGGCTTCATTTAGACTAACAGCAGAGCTCTGCACTGTGCATGCTCGAAATACCCAGAAGCCATTGCAAACATGCTGTCTTGTACCGTGTTTACTATGTACAGTAATTTTCAAATTGCCTTGACTTTTTGATTTACCCTCATATAAAAGCCACAGAAGCGATTGCAACAGAAGTGATAGCAAGTGTAGCAATGATAATGAGGTTGGCTCAATCAATCTTTACTGCCAGGAAGGCAATTCAAAAAGCTACGCACAAGACAGCCAAAAGCCAATGAACAGAGGCTCATTAGTTCATAACAGACAGGGATAAGTGCTAGTAATATTAATAGTTATTGATTTCAAATTTGTGTCAACATTTATTTTATAGACTGCTTTTTGTATTGAATGCCATTACAATATTCTTTCCAAATTAAGAAGATCGCAAGAGTAACTGACATTGTGACCAAGAAGCAGCAACTGCAGTAGCAACAATAGAATTATTTCAAACTTCATTTTATGTAATGCCTTTCATATTTGTGAAGAAAACTGTTAAAGTAGCAATGTTGAAATAAACACACATTATCAAATGTGAGTATTTGAAGTATTTTTAATAAAACCGGGCTGTTTTAACATATGGCCACTGGCTGGGGCCCAAGGAGCATAGCGACCCACAATGTTTCTGATGTCTATGTATGTTTCTGTTTTGCTATCAAAACAGATGCCAGAGCCCACTACTTTGCCCGGGGGCACCTGTGATGTCGTTAAGACAGCCCTGGGCCCAAATTAGAAACTTTGTTAAACTAAACCTGCCCAATTTTCCTCACCTAACACTTACCTCTATGCCGGAAAAGATATTAATCAGTCTTGAGGACTCAAACAGCATCGCCGTAATATATTAGACCATTTTACAGTCCCTCCCTTTCAAAGATCCCAGAGTACAGTGGGAAAAAGATCTCTCACTCAACATCTCAGAAAAGGATTGGAAGGTAGCAATGCAGAGAATTCACTCACGCTCCATATGAGCAGAGCATACAATTAGTAAACACAAAATTATCTATTGAGCACATCTCTCTCACTTAAAACTGTCCAAAATGTTTCCAGGGCAAAATGCAACCTGCGAACACTGCAATCGAGCTCTGGCCTCACTGGGCCAGATGTTTTGGGCCTGCACCAAACTAACATCATTTTGGACCAAAATCTTTAAATGCCTTTCAGACAGCCTTGGTGTCACAATCCCTCCTAATCCATTAACAGCTGTGTTTGGTGGGCTCACAGAGGGGCTTAAAGTGGAGAAGGACAAACAAACTGTAATTGTCTTTACTTCACTATTGTCACGTAGACTTATCTTGGTCAACTGGAAGAATTCTAACTCTCCAATTCTAAGTTAGTAGGTAACTGATGTTATATACTACTAGGGGGGCTAAGCCCCCTGGCGCCGTTGGCGCCCAACCTCCAGTTGCAGCCAGAATATTAGTAAAATCTGTAAATGTACAAAAGAAAACTTATTATTTATTGGAAGCAAAATCATGAAATTATATATATGTATATATATATATATATATGTGTGTGTGTGTGTGTGTGTAAAAAAAAATTATTATTTAACAGAGTAAAAATCATAAAATGAGAATAAAATATTCAATCTCTTACCGATTAGAGTATTTCCGTTAAACTGAGGTCCACAACGCTCGATGAGTATAAGAGACTAAATAAACGATCCATTCATTTTAACGGACATTCTTATAGATAAAAAAAGAAACTTTTTAAAAAATATGACTCATTTAAATAACAGGAAAAATCATGTGAAAACTAACGTGGTATGCAATGGGTCATCGTAACTCGACCTTCAGCTAACTAAATCACCTAAATACAAACATTGGTGTTATGAATAGATAATTTTTTAATAGTTTGTTCCTGTGAAAGAAAGTTTCCTCGATCAAAAATAAAAACCACGACTTTCTTGAAATTAAAAACCACGATTTTCTTGATATTTTAGTTTATCATTTAAAAACAGAATAAGAATCTGAAAATCTAACAACATCACATTAAAGTTTGATAAATTCTGAAAAGAATGATACCTAACGTTTATATGTAGGTTTCAAAAGAAGCCCGATTTAAAGAGTGACAAAAAATGTGACATAAAAACGTCATAAAAATCGTTGAGAATTTATATATATATAGAGTGGATTTGAAACTGGAAAAAATCAAATTCACACTTAGAGGATCTGTACAAAACATTTTTAAAACCTGGCAGGATCGAATCAATAACATTTTAGAATAAGCATTTAAGTTGAGGAAGCAGGTTCTCTTCCCTCTTTTACTGCATTTATCTTTATTCATGTATTAATTTATGTATTTACTTAGTTTTACTAGCTTTACATTTTACTCTGCTGGCCTAGCTCTCTTTGTCAGGGGTGGGGGATGATTTGTTTCGAACCTTTTTTGTTAAACTATTTGTATAAAATGCTATTTGTTTTTAATAAAATCAATAAAATCAGAAAAAAAAGAACAGAAAAAGACAGCCCAGAGATGACTCTCAGTTAGCCTGGTCCTTTCTGTTTCTTTTACCTCTCAATCTTTTTCCGCCAGATTGATCCTAATGCAACTCTTCCAGTCTCATCCTAACGGTAACAGTGGGCTCTACTTTCGCCCACCAGGGTCACACCATTGTTGTGTCTGGGTGCACAGTAAATACACCCGTGTACCTGAATCGACCCTGTGTGTGTGTGTCTACCATCTCAGAGCTCACTACCATACAACTAGACTAGGCACTGCTGATTTTGCATCTGTTGAATTCTGTGGCTTTGTGTTGTGTTTGGCTGCTGTCCGGTCTCCCAAAGGCCCACTGTTAAGTTTCGATGTTTATGAGGATGAATTCTTTGTTCAAGGTGGTTTGTTTAGTCATTTCCTAGAGAGGAGTGCATACCAGCGTAAAGTTGCTTTTTTTTGTTTTACGATCACTGTGGCCATGAGGCTGCTGAATGCTGCCAGCTGGCACTGAGCACGGGGTTGATCCTCCGCCTGTCTGATCTGTTTTCTAAGTGACTCAAGTTAAAACGAGCTAAAGTAGTCCTTGCGTCCATCTCCCAATTGCCCCCTGGAGCTGCTATCTCATAATGACTATTATTTTTGCTCACTGCTCTGGATATAATAGGCTTTGTTTGGTACAATCACGTGTGCCTGCCTGCTTTTCTGAATGCCAGAAAGACATATGGATGTAATTGCATTAATTACGTTCCAAATATGACAGTAAATTTAATTCAACTTAAGTAAGAGCGTATGGAATTAAGCGTTTAACTGTTTTCTGGCCAACAGACTTGATTTTTATTTTTTAAAAACGCATCACTTAAACTGCCCCGGGAAAGGTCGTTGGCATCAGCCCCATTTCCTGCTTTTATTTTGAGGAGCATGTGCATTCTGGTGTGAAAGGTGGGCAGATGTGCCTCGACCAACCAAAGCAAGCATCCTGTCTGCAAGGGTTTTATACTCTGTTATTGGCAATTGTCGAAAAGAGTTGTTGGTTGCACTTGGGATCCAAAGTAGAAGAGGTGTACTTCATGCTTTCCTCATTTATTAGGCAGTTCATCACCTGATAGGTTCTTTCTCTTTGTGGTTATGCCTGGAAGGAAACTTCTAAGAAGACTTTGAAATTCAGTTTGTAGCCAATTGCTTGGGAAATCCCATGTAGACAGTTAATCAGTCATAATTACATTTAGGCCGGGCTTTAATTAGCAGGTATGAAGATTTAACTCCCCAGGCTGCATCCTAGGGAGCCGGCGACAAATGTCTGAAAGTGACGAAGACCAAGTTCCAAAACTGAGCATCGTGGGGAATTGCATAAACATTCCACCTTGAAGCAATCCACAGTGCGGCACAGAAGGATTTTGTCTTCATCCTCATTTCCTGAGTTACTAGTGCCATTAATCTAATGCATAAGTGTTCGCTTACACGCTGAAACTGCAAATCAGAAATGTGAACACATAAGACTAAAATTCAGAAACAATTTTGGAAGTCTGTTATCACACATCCTCCGAATCTAACGCTTTTAGGGTGGCAGCTTTCAGGAGTGAGAAGACTCTGGAGATGTGGAGATATGCTCTAGAGAGGAGAGGAATGAAGGTCAGTAGGACTACCAAGACAGAATACATGTGTGTAAATGAGAGGGAGGTCAGAGGAGTGGTGAGGATGCAGGGAGTAGAGTTGGTGAAGGTGGATGAGTTTAAATAATTGGGATCAACAGTACAGAGTAACGGGGATTGTGGAAGAGAGGTGAAAAAGAGAGTGCAGACAGAGTGGAATGGTTGGAGAAGAGTGTCAGGAGTGATTTGTGACAGACGGATATCAGCACGAGTGAAAGGGAAGGTCTACAGGACGGCAGTGAGACCAGCTATGTTATATGGGTTAGATACGGTTAGAGACGGTGGCACTGACCAGAAAGCAGGAAACAGAGCTGGAGGTGGCAGAGTTAAAGATGCTAAGATTTGCACTGGGTGTGATGAGGATGGATAGGATTAGAAATGAGGACATTAGAGGGTCAGCTCAAGTTGGATGGTTTGGAGAAAAAGCCAAAGAGGTGAAATTTCATTTCATTTGGACATGTGCAGAGGAGGAATGTTGGGTACTTTGGGAAATGGATACTGTTGATGGAGCTGCCATGCAAGAGGAAAAGAGGAAGGCTTAAGAGAAGGTTTATGTATGGGGTGAGAGAGGACATGCAGGTGATGGGTGTGACAAAGCAAGATGCAGAGGACAGAAAGATATGGAAGAAGATGATCTGCTGTGGCAACCCCCAACGGGAGCAGCCAAAAGAAGAAGAAGAAGATATAGAACCTTTCAACATTACATCAAAAATCCATCCATTATCCAACCTGCTATATCCTAACTACAGGGTCAAGGGGGTCTGCTGGAGCCAATCCCAGCCAACACAGGGCACAAGGCAGGAACAAACCCCGAGCAGGGCGTCAGCCCACCACAGGGCACACGCACACCAGGGACAATTTAGGATCGCCAATGCACCTAACCTGCATTTCTTTGGACTGTGGGAGGAAACCCACGCAGACACGGGGAGAACATGCAAACTCCACACAGGGAGGACCGGGAAAGCAAACCTGGGTCTCCTTACTGCGAGGCAGCAGCACTACCACTGTGCCACTGTGCAAATAAAGCATACCTATAAACGATTAAATGTAAGCGTCATCTAAAATAATACTTTAACTTGTGGCTTGTTTTGATGATTAGCTGCATAACACAATTAAAGCATCATAATTAAAATAATATTCTTACAATAATTCAGCACAGATTCAGGCCTTCATTTATTTCTTCAAGATGATCCCCTCTGTTTCCACATTACACTCTGGCTTTATTTAATATTTTCTATTAGAAATGTCCAGAAAGTCCCACTTCCCTACTAACTTTGTTGAAGGCCATTCACTTATGAACTTATGGGCTACTTCTATTTTTCTATTTCTAACCTGCATGTCTTTGGACTGTGGGAGGAAACCCACGCAGACACGGGGAGGACATGCAAACTCCACGCAGGTAGGACCCAGGAAGCATACCCGGGTCTCCTAACTGCGAGGCAGCAGTGCTACCCACTGCGCCACTGTGCCACCCCTACATCAAAAATGCCAGTGGTTAATTAAAACTTGAATTGTTTATATGAAATGGATACAGTGTTTCTGTAAACAGTAATCCCTCCTCCATTGCGGGGGTTGCGTTCCAGAGCCACCCGCAAAATAAGAAAATCCGCGAAGTAGAAACCATATGTTTATATGGTTATTTTTATATTGTCATGCTTGGGTGACAGATTTGCGCAGAAACACAGGAGGTTGTAGAGAGACAGGAACGTTATTCAAACACTGCAAACAAACATTTGTCTCTTTTTCAAAAGTTTAAACTGTGCTCCATGACAAGACAGAGATGACAGTTCTGTCTAACAATTAAAAGAATGCAAACATATCTTCCTCTTCAAAGGAGTGCGTGTCAGGAGCACAGAATGTCACATAGATAGAGAAAACAATCTCTAGCAAACAAATCAATAGGGCTGTTTGGCTTTTATGTATGCGAAGCACCGCGGCACAAAGCTGTTGAAGGCGGCAGCTCACACCCCCTCCGTCAGGAGCAGGGAGAGAGAGAGAGAGAGAGAGAAAAACAAACATGCAAAAATCAATACGTGCCCTTCGAGCTTTTAAGTATGCGAAGCACCGTGCAGCATGTCGCTTCACTAAGCAGCTGCACAGAAGGTAGCAACGTGAAGATAATCTTTCAGCATTTTTAGACGAGCGTCCGTATCGTCTAGGTGTGCGAACAGCCCCCCTGCTCAATCCCCCTACATCAGGATCAGAGAAAGTCAGCGCAAGACAGAGAGAAAAGTAAGCAATCTAGCTTCTCAGCCATCTGCCAATAGCGTCCCTTGTATGAAATCAACTGGTCAAACCAACTGAGGAAGCATGTACCAGAAATTAAAAAACCCATTGTCCGCAGAAATCCGCGAACCAGCAAAAAATCCGCGATATATATTTAAATATACTTACATATAAAATCCGCGATGGAGTGAAGCTGCGAAAGGCAAAGCGTGATATAGCGAGGGATCACTGTATACTTCATGTCAAAGGTCTGGGCACACCCAGGAAGTTTCACGTTTTTGATAGAAATGTATACCTTTTTTATCAAGATATCATTAAATTGATTTGAACATATAGCCAAGTCATTACTAGTGTTTCTAATGGCTACTGCTGCTTGAAGTGACTGATTTTTAATTTATTATCATTTACGTAGTACTGCAAATCCCCATTTTCAGGAGCTTTTCCTTCAGTGTCTTAATTTTGAACTCACTTATTTATTGTTAAGTAGACATGTGTAAATGTGAATTGGTTATTAGAGAAACCTTTGTAATAGTGAAATTGCATTAGCACTACTGAAACCTGTTCTGTTGTTCACTTAAAGTTTAGTTCTGGGTTTAAAGGCGGTCAAATTAAAATGACTTTCTCAGGTAACATGTCTATCTATTGTGTGTGTTTTTTAGCAGAATGAAGACTATTTCTTATGGCAGATTGCAAAAAAACAAGATTTTATACAAAGATGTCCACTAATGTTTTGTAAGAAGGGGGCAAACTGGAACTGACCAGCCTAGAAAAAGAATTGGAAGGCCCAGATGAACAACTGCCTAAGAGAATAAGGACATCTGAGTCTGTAGTTTGAGAAACAAATGCCTTACAGGTCCTCAGTTGGATGCTTCTTTAAATACACGACAAATATGCCAGTGTTATCTTCAACAAAGAAAGGACAATTCCAGCATGATGACCATAGAAAAGGCTATTTGTGAAAATGTGGCAAATAAAAAGAAAAGATTAAAATGGGCAAAAGAACATGGACATTGGATGGAAGATGACTGGAAAAGCATATTATGGTCATTATTCCAGAGCTTTTTCTCTGTTGCAGATGACTCTGGAATTTGCCGTGTATTTATGGAAGAAGCCAACTGAGGACCTTTAAGGCATTTGTTTCTCAAATTGCTGGCTGATGGCCTTCTCCTCATATGCAGTTGTGCATCTGGGTCTCCACCTTCTTTTTCTCTCTTGGTTAGATCTTGTTTGACCTCTTCTCACAAGACAATAACAGACACCATTGCATGAAATCTTCAGTTTCTTGTCAAATTGTCTCATGGAATAATCTTGATTCTGCAAAAAAAGAAAAATAGATATGTTTCTTGAGAAAGCCGTTTCATTTCGGCCATTTTTAAACCAGGAACTGAACTTTAGGAATGCCAGTACCTCGCCACCCAAGTGAACAGAGTAACAGGTTTCACTGGTGCAAAGGTTTCTCTAATACAACAACAACAACAACATTTATTTATATAGCACATTTTCATACAAAAAGTAGCTCAAAGTGCTTTACATAATGAAGAAAAGAAAAATAAAAGACAAAATAAGAAAGTAAAATAAGACAACATTAGTTAACATAGAAAAGGAGTAAGGTCCAATGGCCAGGGTGGACAGAAAATACAAAAAAAAAAAACTCCAGAAAGCTAGAGAAAAAAATAAAATCTGTAGGGGTTCCAGGCCACGAGACCGCCCAGTCCCCTCTGGGCATTCTACCTAACATAAATAATAATAACCAATTACAATTTACAAATGACTAATTAAGGAGAAGCTAAGAGAGGTGACCATTAGCACACTTTAAGGGGTGGCTACTAAAAAGAGGGTTTCTAACCATATGTGAATAATAATTTAAAAATCAGTCCTTTCTAGCAGTAGAAGCTATTAGTAATATCATCTCATTTTCCAACCTGCCTAATCCAGACTAGGGTCTCAGCAGGGAGTAAGTCTATCCGAGCTAGCATAGGGCACAAGGCAGGAGCAAACCCTAAACAGGGGGCCAGTCCATCATAAGGTAAAGACACACACTCGGGACAATTTAGCGTTGCCAATTCACCTCATCTGCATGTCTTTGGACCATGGGAGGAAATCCATACTGACTCCACGCAGGCAAAACCTGAAACACAAACTCTGCTCTCCGTACCGCAAGGCAGCAGCGCTACCACTGAGCTGCTGTGCCACCCACACTAGTTTTGGCTTGGCTATATTTTAAAATCATTTAAATGGTATCTCATTAAAAATGTATCACTTCAAAAATAGTGGAAATATCTGGGTGTGTCCAGACCTTTGATTGGTACTTTCAGTTTCAGAGTTTCAGAGCGCTGCACTATCTATATATATAATTCACTAAGCCGCCGACAAGCAGCCACCCATGGAAAGCACTCAAGACAGCCACGCCCACCAACTCGAAGACCATTGGATATGATGACAACTTGCAGAGCCACGCCCAACAACTCAGACGCAGCAACTCACAACACCGGGCGTCATTCATGTTCATCTCTGCTAGACTCCACATGCACCTCTGAGCCACGTTGACTTTTCATTAGTCAACCTCAGTGGAACCTTGGTTCACACAAAGGCAGTACCAGAGAGAGACAGACGCACACACACAGGCAGCGCGAGAGAGAGCCAGACGCATAAGGTAGGAAGGCAGTTAAAGAATGCACTGGGTTTGATTTTGTTTTCACTTCTGTTTACAGCGATCGGTTCATAGTGTGCATTGTTGCAATGTTACTTTTCTTGGTGGTTTATTAAATTACGGATTTTTTCAAATGTTCATTTTTTTCCCTATGCTTAAAACTCATTAAAAAAAGTGTTTTTAGCCAGCGGTTGGTAGCGCTATAGCGCAAACTATTGCAGTGTTAGTTTTCTCTGTTGTTCAAGGTTTTCTCAGTGTTTTTCAATGTTTTTACATTTAGTTTACTATTACACTGTGCATTCTATGGTTTAATTAACTATATTTGTGCTTAAAAACTTAAAATATATATTTACATACAGTTCGTACAGTCTGGAACTGATTAATTGTATTTACATACAATCCTATGGGAGAAATTGCTTTGGTTCACGACCAAATCGGTTTACGACCAAAGTTTTGGAACGAATTATGGTCGTGAACCGAGATTCCACTGTATTCTTTTCGGTTATGACGCACGACCGCGTCCACCATCGCAAACTGTTTTACACGCCATGGTCTTAGAGTTGGTGGGCGGGTCTCCGTGAGTTTCTCTTGCGAGCGGGCACATGACCAGGCGGTGTGTATGCTTCGAGAACGAGGATGGACGCGGCAGGACTATCTAAGAAGAGGCATGTTTGTCACGGATGTGAATCGCTGTATGCGGCGTGTAAAACAGTTTCCGAGGGGTATCCCATGGTGTTAGAGTTGGTGGGCGGGTCTCTGTCAGTTGCTCTTGCGACTGGGCACATGACCAGGCAGTGTGTATGCTTCGAGTGCGAGGGTGGACGTGACAGGACCATCTAAGAAAAATCATGTCGCGGATGTGAATCGCTGTATGCAGCATGTAAAACAGTTTGTTTGTTGCAGATGTAAATTTCTGTATGCAGCGTGTAGAACAGTTTGCGAGGGGTATCCCATGGTCTTACAGTTGGTGGGCAGGTCTCTGTTAGTTGCTCTTGCGAGCGGGCACATGACCAGGCAGCGTGTATGCTTCGAGAGCGAGGGTGGACGCGCCAGCACCATCTAAGAAGAATCATATTTGTCGCGGAAGTGAATCGCTGTATGCAGCGTGTAAAACAATTTGTTTGTCACAGATGTGAATCGCTGTATGCAGCGTGTAAAACAGTTTGCGAGGGGTATTCCATGGTCTTAGCAGTGTCTATGCTTCGATGTGAATCGCTGTATGCAGTGTGTAAAACGCTGTATTGTATGTTGCCCTCTCCAGAGTTACATCTTTTCATTCACCTACAGTTGTATCCTCAAAACCAATCCCATTTGGACAACTGTGTCTTTCAGGAAGTGTTCACCCATCAATACATAATTATGCGGCGTATGCTATGCCACGGGTTGGCTAGTATTATATACAACAAGTGCCATGTTGTCGCACCAGGTTATCTTGGTTCTTCAAAATATATAACATTTAATTACTGGCTCTGGTGAAATCTTTGTACCCTTAACTCCTACCCACTCCATTTATGTGGGCTTCCTCTCACTGCTTTGGTTTCTTCCCTTATTCAGAAGAGATGCTGTGGCAATCTGAAGCACCTCAGCCTGAGTGTTGCTCTGCATACTGTAAGTGTGCCCAGTGATTGATGGACAGCCATTGTGTTCTAATGCAGCGTGTAACTTATGCCTGCTGCTGCCACAGTGGGCTCCGGCTTCTTGCAGGCTATCACTGCATAAATGGTTAAAGGAAGCTTTTGAATATGCGAATACTTAAAATGCAAAATTAATTTAGAAAAAAACTTAAGACTTATTTTTTGGTCATTTTTATTTTTTTAAGCATATGCATATCAGTCCATTCATTTTTTTCCCTACTTCAGGATCAAGATCAGGGACTTCCGGAGTCTATGTAATGACTTCCACTCCATTCAGACTACTGTGGTGTTGAGGTGTCACCTGTTATACGGCAGCGTTCGGGTCCTATTTGGGGATCCCGAGGTGGTTTGTTGTTTGGTGGGTGCAGCAATGATCTATATCAATGTAGTGCATGCTGCCAATCTATGTAATGACAAGGTGTGGCCAAGTAGGAATAAACTCTGGACATTTGAAGAACATGTGCTATGCTCCTCCATGGCAGTAAATTGTATTTTTTGAGTTCAGAAATGAAGAAGAATGAATGGATGTGTTGCAATAGAATATTATTCCTTCATAAATAATAACCTATTAAATATTAACAGAATTGGACTGCTTTGCTGGTAGGTGCAGAGTACTGGAAAGTGGCACACTCCCTGTCCATTCAGTCTTTGTGCTATCCCTTTACCTGGTTGTGCACTAAAAACAACAACAACCAACCAGGGACAAGCTGTTAATCCTTCACCTACGCTCACACGAGGCCAGCTTAAAGTCACAGTTTGACATAACACAAACACTCATACAGGGCAAACTCTACGCCGACTGAATGTGCCCCAAGGATTTCCACCATGGTTAGGGCTGTTCACCACATCACTGTTCTGTCCATTATTATTTTTATAATACAGTATTACTTATGATTCAAGGAGACTACATTTGATAGATACAACATATTATTTTTCTTCGTTTATTTATTTGTTTATCCAGTTTGAACACAGACAGTTAAAGTGGCTTACTCATGGTCATACAGTGTCAGTTGCGGGATTTGAACCCACAGTCTGAATCAGTGCACCACACTTCCTATTATTGATGTGCTATATCGTTACGATAGAGGTGAATTCAATTGATACAATGAGATAATGTTTTTGTGTTTGCACCAAACCTTGGAATGCTGCCACAAGGGCACATGATAATGATAACGTATTTTATTAGCCATTTACAATTTCTTGTATACAGAATTAATTTTTCGCATACCCCAATTTACTCAGACTTTTTAGGGTCAGAGCACAGGGACCGCAATTTGTACAGCACCCCTGGAGCAATTGCAGGTTAAGGGCCTTTGCTAAAGGACCCAACGGAGTAGCATTTCTTCTGTCACTGCTGGAATTTGAGCGGGCAAAATTTGAGTTACCAGCCCAGATCCTTAGCTGTTATAATAGACATGGTGAAAGCAGGACTCTGCCTCACCTGTCATAATGAAAAGTAACAAAAAAAACTAATAATGATAACATAAAAGAAATGTGTTCACTGGTCTGTTCTATATTTTTGTTTTATGTATGATTCCAATAATTTTCAACATTTTTATAGTCAAAATTGCTGAATTGGTGGAGCCTCACCTCACCTCGGACTGCGCTCTCCCTCACACACGGGGTTGATGCATGCAATCGGCGCGTGTCTGTTGCTGTCTCTCTGTATGTCGCCAATACACCCTGACTTTCCAGTCTAGTTAATATCTTTAATGAATGTGTGTGACATATTTAGTCTTGCTAATCGGACATAAAACCGCAGTGAAAAGGCACAAGGTGAGGCAGACAATACCGTGAAACACCGAAGGGGGCGCATATGAGCCCAGCAGGTGCTCGTTGCTGCTGTTTTTCTACTCAGAGGCGCCAATAAGTTAGTGATATCAGAAAGTCAAGTGCACTCAGCGGTCTGTTTATTTTTATTTTTTGATCCGACTGACTGCCAAAATGGAAGGTTAAGATTGTTAAAACTAAAGGAAAGTAAGGAGGACTTTTACAAGAAAGTGACTGAGATTTTCATGGAGAAGGATAGGTACATGGAATTCATTTGCAAATAAAGATAAGACCATAAATGGTTTTCAATTTTATAAAAATGGGATGAGACTATGAGAATATGTAAAAACAAAATTTTGACCTTAAATAAAATATTCTTTTGTTTTTCTTGTTATGCTTTTGTTGAAAAGCGTCAGAATGAAAAGCTTTTAAAAACAACTAAATATTTCAATTAAAGTCAAAATTGAAATCCATTTTTTTTGTATATCACTCAATACTTTCATTTGTACTGAATGAGTATGAATTGTGGAATTGCAAGTTTAGAACATGTGGAGGGTGCAGATTAAATGCACTCTCTCTGCTTTCTGTCACCGCTATAAATTTATCGTTCTTTCTTAGCCAAATATGCAGCTTACCTATCTGTGTGTGAAGAAATGCTGATGAGATATGAAACATAACCAGTAGTGAATTTGTGCATGCTATCGATTGAATTGTGAATAAGTTGCTCTATTGGGTTCATATATTTGTAAATCTGACTCTGACGGAGTCAGTGCCTCACCAGCTATGAACCTCACCGCACGTCACTGGGTGAATGGCACCACATAGAATGTCTCAGTTTTGTTTACCATACATGGACAAATTAATGAGACCCTCCCATTCATTTTGGTAGAGAGGTGAACAGCATCAGAGACAAGACCCCCTTTATATGGACCCTATTTGGTATCTCACAGTTGACCTTTCCCACATGAGTTGTTCTTTGCCTAAACATTGCCTGTTTTATATCTGTTTAATCCAATACAGCATCACAGTCAGCCAGAGTCTGTCCTTGCAGCAGTGAATAAATGGCAGGTGTTGTACCAACACCAGGCTGAGTGTTAGTCCCAGGCTGCCACAGGGCACAATTCCAAAGGCAGGACGAATCAACCTAACCGGCTCATCTTTAGGATGTTTGAGGAAAACTGAACTGTGTGGCCAAAGACTCACAAAAATACAAGAGATACCGCAAAGGCCTCAAACAAGTCCATAACTACTGCACCACCATACCACTATGGTCAGGTTTACACTGTTTTATTTATTTTCCTTCACAAACACTGAAGCCATACTTTAGGTGTAATAGCTTTGAAAACACACGGCTTTCCGAACAATAGTGAATATACCTCTATTCACCTTGTGGTTTAATTCTCTGTACTTTATCCCTTTTGTTTTTCTGTATAATATGTGGTCATTTTCTTCTTCTGTTCTTCTCTGTCTTTTGTTTGAAATAACTTGAAGTTTGAATAAAGGTGTAATTCTATTATCTATAATCCTCACATGTGGCGCAGTGGTAGTGCTGCTGCTTTGCAGTATAGAGACTGTGGAAGATTGTGAGTTCGCTTCCCGGTTCCTCCCTGTGTGGATAGCGCTTTGAGTACTGAGAAAAGCGCTATATAAATGTAATGAATTATTCTATTGTTTGTATGTGATAACTGAGAAATGACTGGCAGGTTAACTGCCGGCTTTTCTCTGACACTTGACTGATCCTACGTTCTCTTCCTTGGCCTACACTCAGGACATGACAGTCACGAGACAGCCAAGGGAGTGACACACACAGTAAAAGGTAAAGCTTTTCATATTAAGACAAATCTTAAACGTGCTATCAATCCTCTGCTAGAGCCAATACATCAGCTGTGCAAAATACACTTCATATTATGTCTTTATCTTTACAAGAAGAAGGTTACCTGACTGGTTTGACGTCTGCAAGGTCTTCACATCTGTGTAGTGCCCTGATAGCCCTCATAAAAAATGGGGACTCAGATCTTACATGCAGAGGATGGTTTCATGCCAGACTAAAAGTTGTCCTGGCCACAGAGTGACCTGGCACAGCAGGGAGTTGGCACGTGGCCTAGCAGTCATTCGGGTCTTCTCTTAGACTCTAATGATCACTCATTCAGATGTAATCTGCTTTACTGACTCTTCATCAAAGGAACAGAGTCCTGAAAAAGAGCCACAAAAATAGAAACCAATTTTCTATACAAAAGGATGCAGTAATAACTGTTCAAGAGGAGCAGGCCATATTGTGAGCAGCCTTTCCAAACTCCAGTGTCAGTCGCCTCTCCTTAAAGAAAGGCCAGTGATTGAAGTGTTCAAAATGGTTCTGGCAATTATGGTACAGGATTACTCGGATAAAATACAAAAAGCAGATCTTTAATCCATTGCCCCAGGCCAGTGTTATCTGTAATGTACTGGAAAAATCATCATTTAGTGGAGACAAAGTATTGAAGTAGATTGCTAGGATAATCGTGTTGACATATTCAAGTGTGTCTCTGTCTTTTCTGCAGGCGGCTGCTCATTTGAAGAGCATTACAGCAGTTGTGGGTACAGCGTGGCCCTGGGGACCAATGGATTTGCGTGGGAGCAAATTAACACATGGGAAAAGCCGTCAATGGACGCTGCAGTGCCAACAGGTAAGGCTTACCATTTGTGGTTTAAATCAAAAGCTGCAGCTCAGTGGCCTAGCTCCAGTTGTCTGGCACATCAATGGCAATGTGACCGAAGGGCATGCTTTATCTGTGTCATAAGCATATTGTTGTGGTGGCCTAAAAAAAAAATAACAACATGAAGCCTCCAGTCAAATTTTGATAACATGGTGGAGAAAATAAAGTGATAATCATAAGAAATTATATGTGTGAGGAAGCTGTATGCCAAAGTATGCTATTGAAAGGCATCATTGCTATATAAATTACAGTAATCTGTACTGGCAGCACGGTGGCGCAGTGGTAGCGCTGCTGCCTCGCAGTAAGGAGACCTGGGTTCGCTTCACTGCGTGGAGTTTGCATGTTCTCCCTGTGTCTGCATGGGGTTCCTCCCACAGTCCAAAGACATGCAGGTTAGGTGGATTGGTGATCCTAAATTGTGCTTGGTGTGTGGGTGTGTGTGTGCCCTGTGGTGGGCTGGCACCCTGCCCGGGGTTTGTTCCTGCCTTGCAGCCTGTGTTGGCTGGGATTGGCTCCAGCAGACTCCCGTAATCCTGTGTTAGGATGTAACGGGTTGGATAATGGATGGATGTACTGGGACGATGGAATTGAACATTTTTTTGCTTTTAAACTGAATCAGGTCACTTAGACATTGGGGCCTTGTATCCAGTTAGATACCTAATTTCCTATTAATTAAATATCTCAACTAGAGATGATGGTCTCATCTTCCTTCTTTGCATTTCCAGTAGCCAGGCACTCAGGGACCTTTGATGACTGCATCCCCCGGTATCTCTTCAGTGCCAGTCGCTTAAAACATTTTGGTGTAAACTTATGAAATTGTGCATGAGAGGAGCTACTTCATGTTTCTAGAATGCAGACTTTGGAGGATGGCCTGCTGAGCTACACCGTATGTTTCTAATATGAACTAGTGTGTCTTAAGAAGTTGTTTCAGTGGAGCCTTGTGAATGTACGGAGTGAAATGTGAGTTGGATTAATCAAAAATTGCAAAACTGATCATACTACTCATCCATTTGAAAAGACTGATAATGAGTTATGAATGCACTCAGCATTTTGTAGCACATCTTGTATGCTTCTTCCAGCCTGAGTTACACCCTGTGCTCTCTGTCTTCTAACATGAAGATACTGTGATGTATTTACTCCTAAAAAGTAAAGAACCCAAATGAATTTGAGGCTGTGATTTTTCAAGGGTGAGTGAGAAGAGTAGTCAGTTTAGAGTTGTTGGTGGAACTGTTTTTAAATTCCTGATCTCACGATCATTCCTCGAGATATCCCTGACTCCTTCTGCCCGCTTCTACAGATATCTCATGACTGTTCCTGCATGCACTTTCAAATATTTCTGTTCTGTATTATTTCTGGATTATTGTCAGCAGGGAGAACATCTTTTTTCTCTGAACACATTATTTAAATTTGATCAGGGTGTGTTAAACAAATGTGTAGCAGAATGTTAGAAGTACTACTTTGAGTCAATTTTACCTTAAATCTGTTAACACGGTTGACACGGCTCAGCTAATTCAACTCTTTTCCAAGCATACTTTAAGCCAGGGAAAACCTGTCTCAAATTTCTGAGATCTCTGTCTTTAGGTGTGTTTGCCTATAATGCGAGAAGCACCCATTGTGAATGCCATATATGTCTGTCTATCTGTTATCTGTCTATCTGATCTATAATAACTAAGCACCAAACCCTCTTCCTCAAATGCCTTGCATACTCTTCTATATACCATCTCTTTAAATACAATTGATTTATCTAACAGAGGAGCACCCCGACACCCAGCCAGGGGTTTGCATGCCCGCCCCGGGGGTACGCATGCGAAGCGAGCATGGGATGGAGCACCCTAGTATTATTTAATAAATATTTTAAAATTATTATACCTCTAATGTGTATGAGTTACACAGTTCTAAATATTTAATTTTGTTTAATCTGCACCTTTTCAATATTTAACATTTACTTTTAATGTACTTTTAAATTTTATTGTAAAGCACCGAACTGCAATCTGGAGATGTCACTGTATACCCCTATGTGTGCATATGTGATAAATAAAATCTAAATGCAAATTGCAGTCTATCTACTGTATTATCACCGTTATTTTAGAATATGATTCATTGTTGTAAAAATACTTAAGAAACAAAAATGTGATAACTGACTCTTGGATGAAGGAACTAAATATTTGAAATGCTCCAACTTTCACATCAATTTGTAATGGCCGACTCACTCTCCCTAACTGGAAGCTACACCAACAAGACCCGTGGCCTGGAAAGCTGAAAATGTTAGACCGGCAAGCAGTACTTCTTCCAAATAAACTTTCCTAACTAACAATCAAAAATAAGCCAAAAAACAAACAATATGCACAATAATAAAGTGAACATATCCATCTATTATATAAAAAAATCTTGGGTCGAGACGTGATCATCTTGGAAAGACACTTTGACGTCACGCGAGACTAGACATTACAACCTTAGGAAGCAAGACCCGTGAGACGGTGACTTTTACACATCACGCCCTACTTACAAACAATTTAAAACAAGTTTGCAAACATTTAATTTCGCAGTTGTTGGAATGCATTTGGCAGACACACTTCATGTGCTCCCAGCTCTTAAAAATGTTCTACGTTCTAGGTGGCACGTGAATGACTAAGTAAAGAAGAATGAGCAGCACGTCGAAAAGAGACATGAAAACCTTGCAGACAAAAGTAGGCAAAAAAGGATGCACAAGAGAACAATAATAATCTATGTGCAAATTCAGAAAATAAGGAAAGTAATAGTCAGCCCGGACGTCCTGCGAGAGACACTTTAATGTCCCACAAGACAAAGCAGTGAGACCAAAGGACAGCTGGTGATCCATCCATATCTCCTTAGCTTGCATTGAGCGCCCCCCCCCAACATCGTGAGTGGCAGAGACGCAAAGCGGCTGGCGTGTGGCGCATGGTGCACCCAGGGGTGGGGATGGGCTCACAAAGTATTAATAAAAAAGAAATGAACAAACTTCAAACTATATATATAGCAAAGAGTATGCGACACATGTTTTGCCCTCATTTGGGCTCATCAGGCGTACACACTTACTGTACCCCTCTCGGGTATCAAACCTCGGACGTCAGCGTCAGAGGTGAAGCCTCTTAACATTGCACCACAGAGTGTGGTTCGTTTATTTGACAGCATGTAGATCGGGGTAATTATATTCATGGCATTTGTAGTCTTAATCACAATCTGATTGTATGGGTGGTTACCTACTAGATAACATCCGCCACGGTGCCCTCTCAGTTGCAAGAAGCAGATCATAGAATGTTGCATAGTTTACTGTCAAATAATGCAAAGAGTATGCAACACGTGTTTCGCCCTAATTCTGGGATCATCAGGCGTACACACTCACTGCACCCCTCTCGAGGATCGAACCTCGGACGTCGGCGGCGAAGCCTCTTTATGTTGCGCCATGGCGTGTGGTTCGTTTATTTGACAGCCTGGAGATCGGGGTAATTACATCTATGATCTGCTTCTCACAACTGAGAAGGCACCGTGGTGGATGTTTGCCGACTTGCAGACCAACCACCCATACAATCAGATTGTGATTCAGACTACGAATGCTATGAAAATATATATATATTGTGGCGGGTGGCCGGCCCCAGGACACTACCTCCCCCAAAATGCTAGATGGCAGCTTCACTGTAGTGTGGCAGTATCTCATATTCCCAAAGTACTTCCAGGCTGATTAAATAATTGGGATTCTCCATCTGACCCAGAAGTGCTAGCAAGTCATGTGGAATGAAGAACAGAAGCATTTCCGGGTCAGGCACTATATAAAGGACTGTTGGAGACCCAGCAAGCGAGCCGGAGTTGGGAGGTGGAGGACAGAGCTTGCTGGGAGGTGTGGAGGAGAAGAATATTATATTATTGTGTTTATTAATTGTGGTTATTGTGGCTCTGGTTCTTTGGAGGCACTGTAGGAGAAGAAGAAGCATTAAAATACTTCTCATTGCTTTTACCCTGTGTCCTGAGTGTCTAAGTTGAGTTAAAAGGGGCAACAGCGCCCCCAAGTGTTTGACAATATTGTACGCCTGATGAGCCCATAATGAGGGTGAAACACGTGTCGCATACTCTGCATTTATTTGACAGTAAACTATTTCAACCATTCTATGATCTGCTCCTCACAAACTGAGGGCACCGTGGCGGATGTTAGCAGATTGCTGGCCAACCACAAGCGTTACCTGGTAGGTAACCACCCATACAATCAGATTGTGACACAGACTTCGAATGCCGTGAATATATATATATATATTATATATATATATATATATATATATATATATATATATATATATATATATATATATATATATATATATATACATACATACATACAAAAATATATATATATATATATACAGTATATGTATATATACATACATACATATATATATATATATATATATATATATATATATATATATATATATATATATACTGTATATATATATGGTTGATATAATTTACTGTCAAATAATGCAAAGAGTACGCGACACGTGTTTCGCCCTAATTCTGGGCTCATCAGGCATACACACTCACTGCACTCCCTCTTGGGAATCGAACCTCGGACGTCAGCGCTAGAGGCGATGCCCCTAACGTTGCGCCACGGCGTGTGGTTGGTTTATTTGACAGCATGTAGATCAGGGTAATTACATTCACGGCATTCGTAGTCTGTGTCACAATCTGATTGTATGGGTGGTTATCTAACAGGTAACACTTGTGGTTGGTCAGCAAGTCGGCTAACATCCACCACGGTGCCCTCTTTCAGTTGCGAGAAGCAGATCATAGAATGGTTGAAATAATTTACTGTCAAATAATGCAGAGTACACAACACGTATATATATATATATATATATCAAACCCAAATCAGCCCCGACATAACACTCAACCCCAAAAGTGACCGGCGGAAAGAAATAATAAAAAGGTGCAGCAAAAAGTTAATATACAACACAAACCCTCCCTTGACCCCACACTGAATATGAAATCAATGAGACACACAGAAAACACGAAACGCACATAAAAGTCGAGAGGATTAAACGGAAAATGGGTAATATTTGTGAACCTGGTTCAGCTGGAAAAAAGTGTCCTACAGCAATTATATGGATGAAAACGATGGCTTGCTCCTCTCCCCAAACAACAAGAAACAGTCTTACCGTGCTTATCCTCGGTACATCGGTGTAGTTCAGAACCCCAGGGTTTTGCAGTGCAAAGATAAAGTTGTCAGGCGTTGAAAGTGGCAGGTAGAAAATGGTGTAATGATCTGGAACGCTGCTTTCTCCTGGCTCTGCAATGAACTGGCAGTATAGTAGAACAGGATTTTCTTTTTTCCTTCTTTTTGACCTCCTGTTTAAATAGTGAATGTCCCGAATGCAAATGATAGGATTGACAGGACCAATTATCATGAGGTACCACAGTTCAACGGTGTTATCCTCTCCCCTTTGTTTCCCAGGGTAGCATATTTACATAGACACACAAAGACCATGTAAACAGGACAACGCTACGAAAGACGGGACTCAGTACAAAATAAATTCATGACGATGTTAATCATGTAGCACCGCTACAAATTAATGTAGATACTGAACACACCTAAATGTTATGCCATGAGTACATTGTCTAACTTGTATAACCATGCTGTACCAGTCAGTTTTGATGTGCTGACTCAATTTTTACAAAATTCTTTGAGTATTTGGCACTCAAAAACGACACCATAACCATAATAGCTTTGCAACTGGAGTTTTGTGAAGAAGGCGAGATGTCATGATGGATGGTTTTTATTCATGTTTTTCTATTGGAGTTTTAAATATATTATAAACATTTTGTCACTCTGCATTTATACTATGATGCCGATGATGACTGCTCCAGTGAAGACATCCCATTCCCACAACTTCTGTTTTGTATTCTGTAAAACCAGAATTCATCACAACGGTACAACTTAAACTCATAATCAGGGCCTATGCCAAAAGGTCAAAGTCAAAAATGAAAACAGAAATAAAGCAACTCAATATGATGCTGTTGCTTTCTGATGAGTCTTTCCTTCTGTTGAAATTTTTTGTAAACACATTGTTGTTTTAAAGATGGCCTCCTTGACTACTTGACTATGCCCCTATGATGATGCATGAGTGGCATCAATTTGATAGATAGATAGATAGATAGATAGATAGATAGATAGATAGATAGATAGATAGATAGATAGATAGATAGATAGATAGATAGATAGATAGATAGATAGAAATGCACTATATGATAGATAGATAGATAGATAGATAGATAGATAGATAGATAGATAGATAGATAGATAGATAGATAGATAGATAGATAGATAGATAGATAGAAATGCACTATATGATAGATAGATAGATAGATAGATAGATAGATAGATAGATAGATAGATAGATAGATAGATAGATAGATAGATAGATAGATAGATAGATAGATACTTTATTAATCCCAAGGGGAAATTCACATACTCCAGCAGCAGCATACTGATAAAAACAATATTAAATTAAAGAGTGATAAAAATGCAGGTTAAACAGACAAAAACTTTGTATAATGTTAACATTTACCCCCCCCCCCCCCCCCCCCCCACCCACCTGGGTGGAATTGAAGAGTCGCATAGTGTGGGGGAGGAACGATCTCCTCAGTCTGTCAGTGGAGCAGGACAGTGACAGCAGTCTGTTGCTGAAGCTGCTCCTCTGTCTGGAGATGATACTGTTCAGTGGATGCAGTGGATTCTCCATGATTGACAGGAGCCTGCTCAGTGCCCGTCGCTCTGCCACAGATGTCAAACTGTCCAGCTCCATGCCTACATTAGAGCCTGCCTTCCTCACCAGTTTGTCCAGGCGTGAGGCGTCTCCTCTTCTTTATGCTGCCTCCCCAGCACACCACTGCGTAGAAGAGGGCACAAAATGGTGTCATTTGATAATGTCACAGACACAAAATAAAAGGTGAAAAAATAATATCAACAAGAATAAAAAATTCAAAAACTAAATCTTTTGAGAAGGTTCATCAGATAAAGATTTTTATACTCAATTAGGACGAAATGTACCTCAGCTTTTCATCATAAAGTTATACCCACTCTAGTGGTATGAGGGCTGAGCAAAAACGTAGTCCTCCAGCTAAATGATTTATCATTTTTGACAGTCCATAATATCTCATAACTGGTTCTGACTATCGATGTACAGTATTTACTTATTTACCATAAATAATCACTTCATTTGTTCATAGATGCA
Source organism: Erpetoichthys calabaricus (assembly GCF_900747795.2). Lineage (NCBI taxonomy): Eukaryota > Metazoa > Chordata > Cladistia > Polypteriformes > Polypteridae > Erpetoichthys > Erpetoichthys calabaricus. The sequence goes on from NC_041403.2 coordinate 142,056,950, forward strand.
GCATGGTAAAACTCCATGCTTATTTTTTTGAGATCGTAAAAGCCACTTGAACTTCTGCTTTGGAACCCTAATGGAGTTCTGTTTTCCTTAAGCCAGAGGAAGACGTCACATTAGACTCTACTTGCAATCTGCTGTCCATAGTTAAAAATTTTTATATGAGGATGTTGCTTAAATAAAGATGTTAAACTGCAACCATAACAAAGAGAGTAGTTTAAATTAAATCTAACTTATTAAGTGTTAAGTTTCATTTTAAAGGCATTAGTATCATTTTCTGCTCTGTCATCAACTTCATTTTGTGAAGACAGATTATGCCAATGAGACTGAGATGGTAGCACAACAGAGAATGCTGCTGCATCACACCTATGGGGTATGGGCTTGGGTTGGGTGCTCTCACTTGAGAGTTTGTGTCTCCCCTTGTCCGTGTTCTCTTTCTGAATGCTCTGAATATTCTGATTTTTTTACACTTCCCATAAATGTGTAAGTTAACTTGAATTGTGGTTCTCAATTGGGACTTATTGAAATACTTGGAAATTCAAAATGTCGACCCTAGAGTGTTATGGGAGGATATCACAAGACTTTTTGACTATTGTGACTTTTTTTTCATTTTTATGTTGCAAATCAAGATCATACCATATACGGTTCCTCACCTTTCCAGAAAAAAAAAAATTACGAAAGTGTATATAAATAAAATATAAGAAAAAAAAACCTATAAAATTAATACAACATTTATTTAGGCACAGTTTTTATTTATGGAACATTTTTCTTGCTTTCTTTCAAATGTTACAAATGTATTAAAGTCTGGACTAACCCAATCCAGTGACTTAGGCAATTGCCTATTCTGTTGTCCCAGACTGTCCCCATGTCCCTGGAGTTCTTATCCTGAGGTATCACACTATCTCCAGGCTAGTGAAGAAGTTGTCCAAAGAGATGGCTGTGCTGGTGCAGGTGGACATATTGCTGAATAGAATGGAGACTATCTGGCTTATTCCACCATGCCATTTTGTTTAGGCACTGGGGAAAAACCGTGGGCATTCAGCATAGTCTTCCCCTGGCAGTCCCCGGGAGAGGGACTACGCCTCCTCCGGACCACGAGAGGGCAGCCGCCCTGGTTTGTATGGTGACCACGGGAACAGAGCATGGAAGCACAACCCTATAGGGGCCCGTGGTCACCGCCAGGGGGCCCCAGATGCCTGAGAAGCCCTGGAAGTCAGCACTTCCACCACACCAGGAGGTGCTGGCAGAAGGAAAACCAGGGACATCCGGAGTGCTTCCGGGTGCTCGTGCGGCACTTCCGCCACACCAGGAATAGGATCCATACTGTAAATAACAATGAATAGATGGCAACAGCTTTGTGAAATACCAATGGGCCATATTTTAAAAAGACTCTCGCTGCATACAATAACACAGGCTAAATTCAGATTTTCTCCTTATAGGTAATCTACCATATGTTAAAAGATTTTAGCTTTTTCTGCATATTAGGAACTTTTTCTAAGCATAAAGAACCAACTTCACATGTAAAGAGCCCATCCCAGAATGAAATTGTGCTTGCTCAAGCAATAGATCTACGAGGAGCCACACAACCCAGTAAAGAACCATAAAGTTCTATTAAAGAACCTGCATTTTTAAGACTGTAGTCTCTCCAATCCACCTTTTTGATCTTTTGTATCTTGTACATACAGTTAAGTGAATCCATGACCATCACACACACCCTCATCTCTTACAGTATATTTAGTCAGGTTTCTGTGATTGCTATCCATATTTTCATACTTTACGTAAAGTTACATATCATGCCAGCACAACATTTTTGCTGGGTGTTCTCTTCAATGACAAGCAGCTGTACTCATTTTTTTCCTTCTGTCTAAAACTTCCATCCATCCATCCATCCAGCCATCCATCCAGCCAGCCAGCCAGCCAGGGCCTAGCATGACAGCGTTGGGTACAAAGCTTTTACAAATTATACAGTAGGTGATGGGCACACTTTGCCACACCTGACCAATTCAGAGTCATCAATTGGCCTAAGACACACATCTTTGGGATTTTGGAGGAAAACTAAAGTACCTGGAAAGAATCCATAGAAACACTGAGAGAACCTGCAAACTCTGCACAGATGATGCCAGGATTCAAAACCCAGGACTGTGAAACTGGGAGACAGCAGCTGTAACCACTGCACCACCATGCCACCCAACTTTACACTAGAGACCAGGAATAAATATGTGGAAATGAATACTAATTCAGTGGTCTATGTAATGAATTTAGGCCATCTGTTTCATTTATAAACAAAGATGTTACAATTTTTGTTGAATATCAACCCCTCATTTAATTTGCAGATTTAATGTTCCAGTAAACTTGGGAACACATTTTTTTTTCACTTGAGTCACAAAATTACAGAATTTTAAATTGAGTTCAGCTTTCTGTTTCATACATACTGTTTTCTTTTTCAATATTTGAGGGTCATTTAGTCCTCAGTTATTTACAATGAGAGTGGTGACCATATGGTAGATCTGGACGGAGTTGGCATAAGGTCATTTAGGGAAGTCTGGGTTCTGTATTGTGATACCAGGGGTCAGTTTTGGATCCCACAACTCTCTGAAAGGGATAATTAAGACCGTTAAGGTCTTTGCTGCTTGTTGTGAGAGTGATGATCAATTTGGGAGAGCTGGATGATGTGTAGTAAAGCTAAAGGTCATTTGGGAAGTCTTGATAATGAGACTGGATCTCATTTAGGGGTATCAGGGCTCCCTATAAAGGATACTAAAGCTCATTTAGTTCTAGGTTATTTACAGAGGGAGAGGTTGGGATTGAAGAATCTAAGGGTCATTTAGGGAAGTCTATGTGCTGTGTAATGATGCACGAGATTAATTTAAAGGGATATTTAAGGTCATTCAGGTCTGTGCTACTTAGGGAGAGAGTGCTCATCAATTTGGGATTGTTAAAGGCCATTTAGGGATGTCTAGACCCTCTGTATTGATTCTGGATGTCATGTAAGGATATTAGGGCTCTCTAAAATCGTACTAAAGCTCATTTAGTTCTAGGCTATTTACAGAGAGATTAAAAGACCGATGGGAAATCTCAACCTAGTATGCTAAGCGTCATTTAGAGAGGTCTTGGCTCTATATAATGAGGCTGGAGGACATTTAGGATTGTCAGCCACGCTAAAGTGATACAAAGGGTAATTGAGGTATGGTCTCCTTACAGAGAGGCTAACGTTCTACTGAGGTGATCTGGTCAGACTTTAGTCATGCTAAAGGTCATTCAGGGAAGTCTAAGCTGTCAATTGTGTTGCCGGATGGGATTTGGAGATACCCAACACATACTAACAGATATAAAGTTCAAGGCTCTTTACTAGCAAGTCTTAAACTGAGTATGTGAATCATCATTTAGAGATATTGCTGCTCTAAAGAGTGATATGGGATGGTCATTTGCGGAGAATAAGAATATTTATTTGGAATGTGTAATGCATTGGCCTACTACTGCAGATCTGGGAATCTGACATTAGGGTTGCATTTCCAAAGTGGAGAGTGACATTTTGGCATCTGCTTTGCACTGTGTGCTGTGCTTGGGCTCAGACAATAATTAAGTGGATTATCTATCAAAAACCTCATCTTAAGTAGACCGATGAGCCTGAACTGGACAGAAACATGCAGAGTTAAGTTGGCGGCACCCTGAGTCAATAACGTCAGAGAGCAGCTGTGACTTACGCTCCATGCAAAAGCAGCTATAGCTTAAATTTTGGGAGCAACCTACTACTTCTATCCTGCAGGGTACATGGCCATCTGTGCTTCACAGCAGTACAGCAGCTGTGTTTATGGACTCTTTGTGCTGCTTTTTTTTTCCTGCTCCAGAAATCCATCTGAGGCGTTTTAAATGTGAGTGACATTTCTTTTGGAATTTGTGCATTTCTGTGTGCATAGCAATAAATTTGTTGGTTGTGCAAAATGCTCTCCAAAAATCCCTGTGCTGTGTCTACATGATCATGAGAACTGCAACTATCCCAGAAGAAACTTAAATGTGTATACAACCTGTTCACTGAAATTCTCATAATGATAATATTAATAATAATAATACATTTTACTTATATATCAACTTAACTGTGACATCTGTCTCTCCATTGATCCCTTGGGTTGATTCAGCTAGGGATCCCTAGAGTTCCACATCTGTCCCTCCCAAAGCCCCACGATCGGTTGAAAATGACGCGCCACCCCAATAGAAATTCTCATGTGTGTTGGGTTTCTTGTTGTTAATTTAGAACTAACATTTTAAACGTGAAAGGAAATTAAATGTATATAAATGAGGTGAAGGAAAGTGTTCCAAAATGGGAGCAATGTAATATGAATAATATGACATTTGCCAGCTTCAGTCTTTAGAAGATTGCAGTAATTCATGTCAGGGTGCCTAAATCTTCAGTGCTTAATTAAAACTCAATATAGTGCAATATGATGAACCTTTTTGGAGTGTGGTCAGAAAGCAAGTATGGCACTTTGTATGCTTTAACATTGCTAATCTATCTTTGTCCAAGGTACAGTTTACATACTGTGATGGCTCATCCTGTTGGCAAGGAAGAAAAATTGTCACAGCACAGGGACAGGCCCTGAGAGGCCTTGGAGATAGAGGAAAACCTACATTAGTATGAGGACACACGTCAGCATGGGTAGTGAGCTTAACTCACGAGGCTGAAAGGCAGGCCACAGATTAGTGACACAATGTTCATAAGCAGAGGAGAAGGAGGAGAAAGAGAAGTCATGGAGGGGCAAGGAGACCAAATACCTCTTTGCCATTATGGAACCATAGACACCTTGAATAAATTACCAAAAAGTGTGTTAGAGAGTAGGATGTGACCTTCACATCTTGAATTGATGTTATTTTGGAGAATCTAGATGAATAGGATTGACAAGCTTGTTGGGCTGAATGGCCTGTTCTCATCACAATTGTTCTAGAGTTGCTGTAAAGGTTTAAAGAAGTCGCACATAAGCCCAAATCAGGAGAATTAGGACCATGCTGGTACTATAAGGAGGACGTCTGGGGTGTTCAGCCATTGATTTTACTGCCCTTTGAGTGGCAGCTCACCTTCTTTGACTTGGAGCAAACACAAAAGCTTTGAACACTTTATTTATTAAAATAAGACAAACTCAAGCATCTGGAAAAAGACAAAATTTTGAAAATATCAGAAATCCAAATTCAAATTTGAAGATAACATAACTAAAAACAGAAACTAATCACTAGAAGAACAAAATCAACAGAAAAAAAAATGAAAAGCCAATAATATACATGTGGACGCTATGGGTGCTCTTGCCCTGTGAAACCCAATAGACAGACGTCCAAGACACACGTATAAAAGCACTAAGAAGAATTTTTTTATATTTTCTTCAATAAAGTGCACAAAGTACCACACACTCCACAATTCTCAAATAACAATAATTAATAATAATTCAACAATAACAATCCTCCACTCTCAGCAGCTTCGTCATCCAACCTCCCAACTCCGGCTCAGCTTGCTGGGTCTCCAACAGTCCTTTAGATATTCCATGACCCGGAAATGTTTCTCCTATTCTTCTGGGTCAAACGCCACGTCATCTTCCTCAAGCATCCCGGAAGTACTATGGGCTTCCTTCCTCGTGACTCCAAAGTACTTCCGGGTTGTAAGAAAGTAGGAGTCCCCAGGTCCTTTATTAGCTCCCCCTGGCGGCACCCACGGCACCCAACAGGCCTGAGAAAATGGACTCCACGTCCCATGATGCCCTGCTGGAATCCGGGGTACATTTATCGTCCAAGGGAGCTGCCACCTAGCGTCCTGGGGGAGGCAGTATCCTGGAAAGGCTGCCCTTTTCCATTCTTCCCATCCTGGGACGTCCCAGCTGGATTGAGCTGACGGCCGTCTCTCACAACACATCGTTAAGTCTGCTAAACCAGAAATGGAAAATCAGAAAATAAGAGCTAAGTTTAAAATGAAGAAATCAAAAAATCCAAAAAGTTATTGCTGTCGCCAGCTGCCTGTGCCTGGGGACTCCTGGCTTCTATGTTATATTTAGTTAAGGATGATTAACTCTTAGTGAAAAGTTAAAATGAAGGTAAATGCCAGAGCAGGTCTCATAAAAGGTTAGCGAGATGGAGGAAACCTCCACAGCTCCAGGTAAATCAGGTAAGCTGATTAAGTTTTTCTCTGAAAGAATTGCATTTATCATGGCCCAGAGAGTGGTGACTGTCAATAAACAGCCAAGGTCTCATCCCTGGCTCATTTGTCTTTTCATTTTATTTATTTTTTTCTTTTGAATATTATTTTGTAAACTCTGTTAATGTTCTCTTTCTCTTCATGCATTATTATTTTTCTGTAAGTATTGTTGTATTTATGCATTTCCTTTGATTACTGTATTTTGTTAATGTGTCTATTAGTTCTCCGTTTTATATACCATGACCCTTTTACATTAAAGCTAAGGGGGTTTGGCCATCACTAATGCTGCAGCTCAGAGACCATCCTCAGAACTACAGAGGTCTGAGGAATCCTCAACAACAGGGCTGTGTAAGTAGTTACTACTAGCCGTGTAACCCGTCTAAGATGGGCTGAAATCTAAGTAATCAACTCTATTTGATTTATGGGTTGTCCATTTGTTCTGTTTGTAATAATAAACCACAATAGCTATTAATACTTTTAAAAAAAATCAGCTCCCAAGAAAATATTAAAGATAGAAAAGATATAAGATAAGCCTAAGTACTAACAGTAAAGGAAAACACAATAATTGCTAAGCAATGTCACAAATATATTCACAAGTATATAAAAAAAATTAATAAACACAATGGCCTTCTCTTTCCTGTATCTTTAGATGCAAATAATTTGCTTTGGACTTTTCCTATTCATCACATTTTTTTCTGAAAATTAAAAAAAAGACATGAAAATGTTTGAAAATTAGGGTTCATTGAACAAAACATTCACTTGCTAATTTAATATGGAGCCCCGAACAGGACATGAGCAAAACAAAACAAAAACACGCACATGCTCTAGTATTCAAAGTGTGATCACATGATCATGAGATCTTTTTGTGTACACATGCAATAGTGCTTCTAGGAAACACAAGTCTCTTTAGCAGCTCCATACTTGAAAAACTATCTCCTGCACACTAGATCTTTGTTACTTGCACACAGGATGCCATATTTCCTGCACTTACACCTGAAGCTAAGCATATTTAGGCCTGGGATGGAAGACTAACCAGGAAAAGCTTGGATTGCTACTGGAAGGGGTGTTGGTGAGACCTGTAGGGGACACGTACCCTGTGGTCTGAATATGGACCCCAATGCCCCAGTGCAGTGACGGGGACACTGTGCTGTAAAAAATGGTGCTGTCCTTCGAATGTCCTTCGATGTAAAACCGAAGTCCTCACTTTCTGTGGTCATAAAATATCCCTGGCCATCTTTTGTAAGGAGTAGGATGTATACCCATATCCAGGTTGAAAACTGCCCACCACGGCCTGGTTATTCTACCCCTCTAATCATCCCCTGTCTCTAACTGTTTATCTCTCACACCACTTCACCATCTGACAGCTAATGCGTGGAGAGCATACTGGTGAAAAGTGGCTCCCGTCACATCATCCAAGTGGATGCTGCATATTAGTGATGGTTGAAGTGGCTTCCCACCCACCATAGCTTTGAGCAGCCAGAAAAGTGCTATATAAATTTAATGAATTATTATTATTACAGGCTGTGTAAGCCCATGCTGTAAAAAGTCAGGGTTCTAAAAACTATTGAAATCGTCAGATAAGAAATTGAAATGTAGAGATGTCAGGTAATTGAATGGAACAACTCTGTGCATCTCTCTCCTAGGAGGACTCGTTTTCCCAATATGCTTGCCCCACTTGTGCATTAGCGGCGGGAGGAAAACTCAAACGGATAGCGTTTTGCTGATGTTAGCGGCTAAGTGATTTTGTCTTTCTTTGGAGGTTTCATTTCGCTGATGTGCTGGCCTTGTTTGTGTTATTAGGGGCTAAGCGAGTTTTCTGTTTCCTTGCCCCAACTCCACCTCTTACTTCCGGGCCAGACTGACACACACACACTTCCACGCGTAGATGTTTATATATAAGATTATTATTAAGAAAGTTTCATGTGCTCACAAGATCTTTTTGCATACCCACCCAATAGTGTTTCTAGTATACACATGTTCCTTTAGGAACTCAGTACTTTAGGGGCTCCGTATATTTCTGGTAGACCTGCTCATGTCCCTTTAGGTGCTCCATAATTTAATGCTTTCTATATCTGTGAATATATCTCCTACTTAGTAACTGTTGTATTTTACTTTACTACTAGTTTTTAAGTTGATCTTCTCTCTTTGCTATCTTTAATATTTTCTGGCATAACAATATGCACTGATCCTATTCCTGCTAATGACGGCCTTTTCCTCTTTAGATAGAGCCACCCATTTTCAATGCTTCCTCTCGACATTGCTTATCAAACTGACTACACTTATAGTTGAAGTGTTTTAGTTTGGTTTTATTTGGTTTTATTTATTTATATAGCTGCGGTTGGTTGGCACCCTGCCCGGGATTGGTTCCTGCCTTGTGCCCTGTGTTGGCTGGGATTGGCTCCAGCAGACCCCCATGACCCTGTGTTCGGATTCAGCGGGTTGGAAAATGGATGGATGGATGGATGGATTATTTATATAGCACATTTAAAACAACCAGAAGTTGACCAAAGTGCTTTACATAGAATAAAAAGGTAACAGTATGAAATTAAAGCCAGATAAGGAATTATTGAAAAGAAAAACAAAAGGGAAACATTACACATACATGAACACACATATACCAACACACAAACATAAATTGCAATATAAAATCATGCAAAATAAAAATACATACTGTGAAGATATAAGAAAGAGATAACACTCTCACAGTGAAAAGGTCCAATAGTCTTGCTCAGACTCGTACATTGAAACATTGAATTACAACCAGGATAACATATTAGTGAAATAGTCGGATTTATATAAGGGACGGACAGGAAAATTATGTACAATGGGTATGATGGGAAAATCCAGGAAGCATCAAAGATGATGTGGAAACGTGGAGCCGGAAGTGATGTCATCAGAACGAGACAGAAGGGAGGTATCGGTTATTGTAAAAACACAAGAGGGAAATCCAGTGCGGGTGTTTGTAAATGTTTGTTTACTCGTCTGTTTTCCTGCTGAATAAACGAGAGAGGTGTTAGTACTTTGTTCCAAACCCGTTTTCTGTGAATTATCACGCTCCATTGAGCCTGTCGGCTGCTCCCTACTCGTGCGTGTGTGACAATACATAAGATGAACTAAGTAGTAAAAAAATAAATAGATTTAACCACTCAAACTCACAGGCTAAAAGTGCTTTCTTAGCAAAAACTTAAAACTATGAAGCGTGGGAGCCGACCTTATCACGAGGGGCAGACTGTTCCACAATTTAGGACCAGCCACTGCAAAAGCGCAGTCACCCCTTTCGCTGGGGAGGTGGTCATTATCGCATTCGCCTGGTCAAGCTACTCTAGCTTAGACATGTTGGTACTTTGGTTTACATCAAACTATTTTTATTTTCACTCATCCATTGCCCACCATGCAAAGTCATTAGTCATTACCATTACAGCTGTAAACCTTGTTCACCTGGCCTCAGTGGGTGCAAGAATGTTGCTACCATGCAATGCTGGACAAGAAAATAGTAGAATAAGACCAGTTATCTTATTTTTAAACCTTTATTTGTTATTTTTATTATAATTTTCTCCAAAAGTAACATTTGGGGGTGGCAAGTGTGGTGACCGCCCCAGGCCCCATGTCTTAGGGAGCCCCACGTGTCCCGTTCGAGTGGATTTGTCAAGTTATATTCTCCAGTATATATATATTTGAGATGCTTCTAAGAGGAACCCTTTTAAAATCCTTCTTCAAGGTCAAATTCCGTACGTCTTCGAAAATATTCCGTAGTCTGAATATTAATGCACAAAAACATGTATCGCTAATGATAACTGACTGACATGACATCAACGTGAGTTATGACTATGACAGTATACTTGCAATTTGGGTATACTCAGAGAGGCCCTGCTAATTTCTGCATGACACTGCATCGCATTTCGCACTGTCGTGGCATTGTCATAAATTATGAATTGCACTTTTTTAATAGATTATATTGTTATATTTTGATAAAGTCCACGTGTTATCTTGCAAAAATGTAGCTGAATACTGCAATGAGAAAATCCAGTGTATGTTAACATTATTTTTATTAAATTCACGCACAAGTTTATACAGTCCACACATAACAGCGTTTGACATAACAGGCCCCGTGTGGGGTTGGTCAGCCCTAGGCCCCGCGCACCCCTAAGGGCGCCTCTGTTTTTTACCCTTCTTCTCATGTTCTCCTTAAAAATGTAGATACACCTAAGGAAAGGCAGCTAGTCACCCTATATGAGATTCTGAACTTTGGCCAGAAGTGAACCAGAGGAAGAGTTAAGTGGGTCTTAAATCAGAGGCTGAAGGAGGTATAGAATGGTGCCCTAGGGGGCACTCCCTTTTGTTACACTTAACTATTGCTTCAGTGCTGGAATACAAAAATGCTTACAGTAAGTAAGTTGCTCAGTTTCACTGAAGCAATCTGATGCGACTGATCCGCTTCATAAACCAGATGCTTAGCCGCTAGATCACACTGGCTGCCCATGTTACAACAAAAGCAGAGTTTTCATCCTCTTTTCCCTTTCAGTCCAACGTTGTAGACATGTCCCTTAACAAAGACTGTGGAGTTTGTGTGTCTTGAAGTCTACTCAGCATTGTCTGAGTTGAGTAGCCACGTAATCCCTTCTAGTGGCCAACTTTTTAACTTTCATATTGTGCCGATTCTAGCTGCTATATCACACCCAGCTTATGTTTCTAATTTCAGATTGTGCAAGAGAGTCACTAAAATGAATTACCTCTAGCTGTAATTAGTAGCACCGTCACTGGATGGCCTTTCCTATCAACAAGAAAATAACTCGTAACCGGCTGGCCTTTTATTTTTTCCTTCTCTTGTATCTAAACTACTTTAAACACTATTGCACATTAAATATTAAACAAAAAGTGTATTACTTATTAAAAATAGAGAATATTTAATGGCTGCCATGTACGAGGGCCTGTCTCGAGACATGGAAAGTTTCCCATAGGCGCTGGAGAGATGGGAGAAAGGTCTTCCTTATGAATATCATTAATACAGGATGCCAGTGGCAGGCATTATACATTCTGTGTATACATGACTCGCAAGGAGCAACCAGTTCTTCTCAAGGAGAAATGGAGGTGAATTAAAATGATTTCCATTATGCAGCTAACAAAATATTTATTGGACTCCTGGTCTCAAGACATCTCTCTTTTCCTTGGGTGTGAATATGAAATTAGCAGCAGCAATTTTTTGTAAATAAGGAGTGAAAAAATAAAAGATCCCAAGATTGATCAGAATTGAAATTGAGAAGAGATGCGAGATGTGGCCTTCTAAGGGAGGTTCACTTCGGCTTTCATTATAACACAAGCTTATGTTGCGAGATATTATCTTTGTTTCTTCTATTTATTTTAAGAAGTAGTTGATCTTATGGGAAAGTTATTTCACTTTGAAAACTCTTCCATCAGAGTCTGCCTCAATTCCTCTCTGTGCCCACGTAGTGTCCTCGTTTTACATTAAACTCAGTGTGGCAGTGGGAGTCAATGAATGAGACAGCCATTTAACAGACCTTCTCAGGGATTTTGATGCATGAAGACAATTGTTTAGGAGAATAAAACATTCCTTTCAGTCAGAATGTTTACCTGGCTTTCCACCTTAGGATATCACTTGGTAGTGGGATAGAAATGATCAACAAAAATGTCAGCCGCATAGGAGAACTTTCAAAAATAGCCATTTTAGTAGCTTTTTTAGCAATTTCAATGTCCTACAAAACATAGAATCAAATCTCTTAAATGATTACACATAGCAATACTACTGTAGCAGCACTTGCAGTAAAAAGAAACATTATTCAACAAGCATTTCACTACTGGGATTCTTTAACAGGTTGTACTTTAACAGGTTTCACTTGCTGACTCCAAATCTGAAAACCGTTTTTGTCTAGCACAGCGTTTCTCAACCTTTAAGTATTTGCGACCTGAGTTTTCATAACAGTTTTAATAGCGCCCCCTAAAGATTTTTTGAAACCCTGATAAAATGTACTCCTATATTTTTGCTGCCGATACACCGCTACAAGTTTAAAATTTTCCTACGAATAGCGAAATTACGCCACATATGGCAACATTTGTGCCCCCTTTTTTGTTACTTTTGTTAATGCCCCACAGTTTGAGAACCACTGGTCTAGCACATCCCGTTTTTAGTTGCGATGTTCCAGGTCTTGTACAACTAGGGTGACTGGACAGCAAAGGCGGATAACCATTTTGATAAATACCGGTAATCCCACTAGGGATGCCATTGAGATAAACAAATTCACTACACATTACTAATAGCTGTGAGTTGTTTACCTTGTCATTATTAATTTTATTTAAAAATTCTTAATTTTTAATTAACGGAAAAAATATTTGTTACTGATTTTATATGACTCTAAAGCATAATGACACAACTCAGACATAACACTGCAGTAGGTTAGTCAGTTTTACTCTTTCCTTAACATAACATTGAATTTCAGGACATTTCGTTCTTTAGATTCATCGATACTTTGAAAATTTTGTCAAGGCGATGGACAGAAATAAGAAATAAGTTTGATCTCGAAAAAAGTGAAGCAAAAATTAAGGAAGATGCTTTTGTTGGTCCTGAAATCTATATTACTAACCGAGAATGGTAAACCAGATATGGACGCAGGTACATGCCTGTGGACGCAGGAGACATAGTGCGCAGGCGCCACACAAAGCCCCCCTCCCCAGAGTGAAACGGGAGAGAAGTAATATGGAAGCAGGTACATACCCATGGACGCAGGAGACATAGTAAAACAAGAGGTGTCAAGGCCCTGCCCCAGAGTGAAATGGGACACACTACGGAGTCCACAACGGTTCATACATTAAACACGAGATGGTACGGACATGCGTCTGAAACCACGGAAGCAAAACTGTCTCGGCTCCAAAACCAAACAGCTCAACAACTAACACAACTACAACAACGAGCCCGCGTGGACAGATCTAATGAATGTAGACGCCTACAACGCGCGTCTCAAACTGCGGAAGCAAAGGAGGCACGGGTTCAAAACGAAACAGCTTGAGTGACCGAGATACAAACACGCGCCTGCCTGGATATAATTAATGAACGCAGGAGCCTACAACGTGCGTCTGAAATGCCGTAAACCAGGCAGGCACGGCTCCAAAAAGAAAGAGCTCGACTAACCGAGATACAAAGTGAAACGGGAAACACTACGGAGTCCGCAGTGGTCCACAATGCACCGCATAATAGTTCAGAAAGAGCTCCGTATTAACAGTGGGGGGCCCCAGAGTGACACGGGCGAATGCTCCGTATTAAACATACGTCATCCTCACACGTCCAAACTATACAGCATAGGTGAATCATATTACAGTGATGCATTATTAACAGTACGGTAAAGATCACAGTATCGCAAACAAATGGAAACCGCAGAAGCAGGGCAAGCACGGGTTCAAAACAACGCAGTCTCCTACAACGTGCGTCTGAAACTACGGCTGCCCAGCGGGCACGGGTTCAAAACAGGTAGGCGAGCGAAGCGAGCAGGGGGCGGAGCCCCCTTGTACATAAACTGATTCTTGAAGATGCATTCAAGAGGAAACTGAAGCCAACTGAATCAGCAGCAGGGGAAGCATTCGTGCAGGTTGTCCAGAATTTTCTTGGGAGTCACAGAGCAGAGAATTATGCTGAACTGGTAGAGAACATGCTGAACGCATATCAGCTTATGGGAGCCAGAATGTCACTGAAGATGCATTTTTTTACATTCTCATCTCGACTTTTTTCCACCAAATCTGAACAATGTCAGCCATGAGCATACGGAAAGATTTCATCAAGATATAGAGAAAAACCGATATCAGGGAAAATGTACTCCAGACATGATGGGTGACTAATGTTGGTTCTTGCAAAGAGAGACGGAAGTGCAGTACAAACGCAAAAGCAAGGGCCTCAAACATTTTTGAACACGCTGACCATGCTTTTATATTGAGGTAGATTGACATAGACATGTTTTAACATGTCTTTGGTATCATCTTCTGGTTTGTTTTCAGAATAAACACATCAGAATAATTTTATTGGGACATAGTTCAGACTCCAAATATTGTGTCGATATATTGATATTTTAATAGGAAATAATTTGACTCAAAAATGTCAAAGAGGGGTGGTTGCCCCGTATAATGTCTGTTGGACTTTGCTTAGAAAAATGATCAAAGTTGGGGGATAACCAAAACATTTGACATCGCACAGTACTGCAAAGGTGGTAATTATATAAAAACATGGCTACAGGATGTGATGTGGCAGGAGATGACATCACTACTGTGATAGATAGATAGATAGATAGATAGATAGATAGATAGATAGATAGATAGATAGATAGATAGATAGATAGATAGATAGATAGATAGATAGATAGATAGATAGATAGATAGATAGAAATGCACTATATGATAGATAGATAGATAGATAGATAGATAGATAGATAGATAGATAGATAGATAGATAGATAGATAGATAGATAGATAGATAGATAGATAGATAGAAATGCACTATATGATAGATAGATAGATAGATAGATAGATAGATAGATAGATAGATAGATAGATAGATAGATAGATAGAAATGCACTATATGATAGATAGATAGATAGATAGATAGATAGATAGATAGATAGATAGATAGATAGATAGATAGATAGATAGATAGAAATGCACTATATGATAGATAGATAGATAGATAGATAGATAGATAGATAGATAGATAGATAGATAGATAGATAGATAGATAGATAGATAGATAGATAGATAGATAGATAGATAGAAATGCACTATATGATAGATAGATAGATAGATAGATAGATAGATAGATAGATAGATAGATAGATAGATAGATAGATAGAAATGCACTATATGATAGATAGATAGATAGATAGATAGATAGATAGATAGATAGATAGATAGATAGATAGATAGATGGATAGATGGATAGATGGATAGATAGATAGATAGATAGATAGATAGATAGATAGATAGATAGATAGATAGATAGATAGATATATACCTTATTAATCCCAAGGGGAAATTCACAATAGGAGTGATCAATAAAAAATAATAAAAAAACAGAAATAAAAGGTAGAAAAATAAAGTTGTACACGGAGCTGCTGAAAAGGCTGCCACTCTCGGTGGCGCCTGAGTCATACATATTACTGTGTGCCGGAAGTGATGTCGTCATAGCGGGACTGGAAGTGATGTCATCATGGTGGGACCAGAAGTGATGTCATCATTAGATGCTGGAAGTGATGTCATAATGGTAGA
The DNA here is from genome assembly GCF_900747795.2 of Erpetoichthys calabaricus. Taxonomy (NCBI): domain Eukaryota; kingdom Metazoa; phylum Chordata; class Cladistia; order Polypteriformes; family Polypteridae; genus Erpetoichthys; species Erpetoichthys calabaricus. Next base: position 142,072,374 of record NC_041403.2, read on the forward strand.
ACCAGAAATGATGTCATCTTTTTGAGTCAGAAGAGGAACAGATATGGAATGGACATTTTGAAAACCCGGAAATGATGGATGCAATTAAAAAGTCTTATTTGTCTTCTTTGGGTCTGATGGGAGAGAGAGAGAGATATGTTAGTACTCGAAATCAACCTTTCATCTTATGGTATGTCACTCACCTTAGGGCTTGCTGGCTGCCTCCTAAGCACACGTGTGTGACAATATTTAAAAGTGTCAAAACATCAATGACGTGTATCTCAAAAACCTTACATGCTAGCTGAATTACGATTTCATATATGAAATTAGTGTAAAAACCTTAATGAAGAGCTGGTATGAAGTTCCCAGTGGCAAACAGAAAATATTTTTTGTAGACCAGTGTAATTTGTCAGTTAAGGGGCTGTGATGATCTGAAATGGACATGACCTTCCACCACATACTGGGAAAACACTTGTTTTGAAAAGAAGCTGCATGCCCACGCCTAGGGCTTGTTTGTTATTTTGTGTCCTGCATTTACATGTATGATGGAGTGGCAAGTTGTCCAAATTCACGGGATACTGGGAGCAGTTTCATCTGTATAGGCCAGCACACCTGTGCTTTATTGTGTAAGATGTTGTGCCTTTTGTTTTGCAAACCATGATTTATATTAAAGTTGAAAGATTTTTTGTTAATTTCAAATAAATGGAGTTCATATGATGGCGTGCCATGTTGAGTGTTTAGAGATGTCGACTTTAGGCCTCTTCTTTAGCCCTTCTTAATAGGCAGCCCACTCTATCTCTCATAGTTTCCTTTTCACATTGTAGCATCTTTTTTTCCATAATATTCCATCCCAAAGAGGGCTTGTAAAGCAGAGAATGGGCACAGTAGGTGACTTTGCTGTGACTGTCAGAGAGAAATGCAGCCTGATGTTTCTCAGCCTCCTCATTTGTCTTCATTTCTCTGACAGGCTCCTCGTTAGATCCCAGGCTTCAGCAGAGAGGTGTGCCCCCAGGGGTGATCACAAGTATAGTTGTGCACCGCCAAAGAGGATTCTGCCTAATGCTACAAAAATGAGGACAAATGGGGAGTTGGGGTCTTTTAAGACAGCTGCATTAGCCTTGAGTAATGAGCATATCTTGTTTTTGGCTTTCTGGGGCTCCAATGGGTGAACGTCTCTTTTAATATGGAATTGGAACTGTTCAGGATAGATCTGCTTTTATGTTTAACTTGATCAATTGATTTTGATTTTTAGGTAAGCAGTCTGTTCCAGGCACTGCTTCTCACATGTGCTTCTTAAAATTCAGTCACCTATAAGTCTGTATAGCTCAGATCACCTGAGCAAGGATTCATTTTTCTTTAGATGGAGAGGTTGAGATCAATAACATTATCCATTTTGCAAGTCACAGATTAGACTTGATGAAGATATTGCTCATTTGTCCCCCTTCCCACCACACACACCCCCTGCCCCATTAATGTGAATTGTAGGGCATACCAGAGCACAAGGGTAACAATTAAGAAGGAAATTAGGGAAGCTAAAAGACAGTTACAGAGGAAAATAACAGATAAGGTGGAAGTATTTTAGTAATAAAGGACAGTGAGGAGGTGAAGGGCATGAGGAATAGTAAAGAGGAATTAAAAAATACAGACAGTGAAATAGCAAATGCTCTAAACTGAGGTCTTCACACGCAAGGAAGTCCCAGAGGTAAAAGGAACTACTAAGGATATACTGAGGGATTTGTAGAGAGAGAAGTGCTGCTCAGATTAAATAGGCTGAAATCAAACAAATCACCAGGACCAGATAATACAGTATTTACCCTCAAGTTCTTAAGGAGGCTAGTGAGTACATAAATAAACCCTTAACTCATATTTTTAGGAAGTAACTGCGCACTGGGGAAATTCAGAAGGGCTAGAAATTGGCAAATATTATCCTGTTATGTAAAAGGGGTGACTGGGGAGATCCAAGCAGCTATAGGCCAGTAATCTTACCATGCATCACAGGTAAATTAATGGAAGGAATTATTAAGGAAGAGATTGAGCAACACATGTGAAGCGAAGGAGTTTTACTGAACAGTCAAGATGGATTCAGAAGTAGGAGGTCATGTTTTACTAACATGCTGGAATTCTATGAGGAAGCAACAAAAGGATGTGATCAAAGTGGAGAGTATGATATTATTTATCTGGACTTTCAGAAAGCATTTGATAAGGTGACCCACATGAGAGGTGGGAAGTTCAGGGTGATGTTTGTAGATGGGGGCAGAATTGGCTCAGACACAGGAAACAGAGGGTGATGGTGAGAGGAACCTCACTAGAATTGGCTGACGTTAAGAGTGGTGCTCCACAGGGGTCAGTGCTGGGGCCACCGCTATTTTTAACATTTATAAATGATTTAAATATATAAGAAGGTGATTAAGTTTGCATATGATACCAAGCTAAGTGGATTGTCTGATAATCTCGAATCCGTTGAATCATTACAGAGGTACTTGGATAGCATACAGGCTTGGACAGATTTGTGGCAAATTCAATTGAATGACAGTAAATGTAAAGTATTATATGTAGGAAGTAAAAATGTTACATCTGAATATACAATGGAAGGTCTGGCACCTGAAAGTACACCTTATAAGGTGATTATGCTCAGGCTTTATAATGTACTGGTGAGGCCTCATCTAGAGTACTTTGTACAGTTTTGGTCTCCAGGCTACAAAAGGACACAGCATCACTGGGAAAGGTCCAGAGAAGAGTCGATTAAGCTGGTATCAGGGCTACAGGGGATGAACGATGAGGATTATGCATGGCCTAATGAATTATGCATGGCCTGTTCTCGTCTAGACTGTTCTAATGTTCTAATGCAATTCACTTGATTGTTGAAAATAACAGGATGTTAACTGTTAAATAGAATGTTGGGTGGCTATGCTATTCTGGTCAATAAATTGGCCAGTGCCAGAGAAATAGGTGGGTGATGCAGGAATATGACATTAGCACAAATGAATAGCGGGAGACACTGATTGGAGGATTGATGCTAGTGAAGAATGTCAATGGAACCCTTCTGAGACCATGCCAGGGATGGCTGTGAGGAATGGAATAGGTTAAGATCAGAACATTTTTAAAATCATACTAAGCATGTAGACGTGAAAAGGGGCTAAATAGTAAAGTGTGCAGCAGAAGTATTAATAAATAATCTGTCGTTGTGATTTAAATGGTTATGCAAACATTTATGTAAATTTGTTTGCTATTTTCCATATTTACAGATAGATTTAGCATGGACATGTACACCAGGATAAAATTATTTGGCTTGTAATGTCCTATATGAGCCTCAGACTGTGGGCCTTTTGAAATGTAATCATCTAGATACAAACTAGAAAACAGGATGGGGCTGAACAACAGACATAAAGTCTTATATATAGCTAAGAACTTGCTGGAATAGTCTGGTTGCACAAAGAGAGATAAGTAGACGTGTATATGGATTTATACACCTCATGGGACTAATCCCTTATAAATAATATTTGAATCTATATATTGTAATGGACAGCTGGGTCCCATGCCCGGCATGGACGCCTCTGCTACATCTGTTCCGGGAGGAGCAGCTATGGACAGTTCAATACCTCCCCCAGGACGCTTGGTGGCAGCCTCCCTGGCGGACGATGACTCCCCAACCTAGTGCATGGCTCCATGGGAGATGGAGTCCTCCACAGCCTGGTTGGGAGCTCGGATGGCCGCTAGGGGGAGCTGCAGGGAGTCAGCAGCCCTGTTGGATGTATTTTCAGCCCCACCCAGAAGGGCAATTAGGACCAGGTGGTCAAGCACCTGGAACACTTCCGGGTGGGATATAAAAAGGGCTAGCCACCACACTCGAGGAGCCAGAGTTGGGAGGAAGGAGACGAAGCTTGAGGAGGAGGAGGAGTGGTGGTAAAAGGGACAAATTGTTGGTGTGTGTGACAAGTGCTTTATGGACTGTGTATTGCCTGTGGGTCACGGGGAAGATGTGTGCCCACGGGTGAAGAGAAATAAAAGTCTTGTGTGTTTATATGTGCCTCTGTGTCCATCTGTGTCGGGTCGGGCGCCTATATAGCGCCTTTGTTACAATATATATAAAATACTAAGGGTTGTCTGTCTGTCACAGAAAAACTCAAAAGCCACTTGTCCTTGAACCCTGAGCTTGGCTTTATTTGAGAACTAATGGCCTGATATGTGTAACACAACCCAAGAATCAAAGAGGCAGGCTACTTCGGCCACAGCATTAGGCTTTGGGTATTTGTCACAGCAAACAAGGGCAGTTCCTTGGCTGACAGAAAAAGAGCAGCAGCCTGGATACTTGGCACTGCTAACAGGAAAAGAGCTGAAGACTGATTATTTTCATCACAAATATAAGTCATACAATCTGAGTGAAAAAGATGATCATACATGCCATTAAGTCATGACAAAGGTGGCAGAACCCTCAGCAAAGTGACTTGGAATGCCATGTTTCTCTTTCTGGGTTTTAACAACAGACTAAAGGTACTGCAGCCAGTTTTTAATTCCACGTGTTCCTGCTCACTCAGTTGCCCTTTATTTAATATTAGATTTTAGTCGTAGAACTAAAATACTCACTTTTAAAAATTTGTAATAATAGAGGAATTTAGGAAGGAGTAAATGCTTTTTAAAAATAGTATACATTTAAAGTTAAGCCAGAATTAAAAGTCAAGCTAAATGCTATTTTTCTCTAATATTCAAGTGTTTTGTCCTCTGTTGCTTGTTTTGAAGTGTGTGCATATGTGGGTGGTTTTGGGCTAGAACTAAATCGTCAGATTAAAGAATGTATTTTTCAGGGATGGGAGGAGTTTGGCACCAGATGTGGCACTGCCAGGGATAATAATAATTTTTTTTTTTTTTAATTTTTTGCATTTATGTAGCGCTTTTCTCATTACTCAAAGCGCTCAGCAATTGCAGGTTAAGGGCCTTGCTGAAGGGGCCCAACAGAGCAGAGTCCCTTTTTGGCATTTACGGGATTCGAACCAGCAACCTTCCCGATTACCAGTGCAGATCTCTAGCCTCAGAGCCACCCACTCCGTCCCCTGTACTTACTTACATTCTGCTGGGGAGCATTGACATGTATTAGCAGATAATTTGCTCTAAATCAACTTAGAAATCATGTTTATGAGTGCAGCCATGATCTGAACCAGTGGAGCCATTCAGAGATGATATGCCAGAGTTACCTATGAATAGGTTAGTGGCTCAGTGGTTAGCACTGATGCGTCATAAATCCAGTATTCTGTGTTAAAATCCTGCGCTTGGTAATTACCCTTTTATAGTGTGCACATTCTCTCTGTTATTCACCTGGGGTTTCCCTTCCAAACACTATATAGCACCTTAGGCAAATAGGCAGTTACTATTTAAATCTTTGGGTGGTTGGGACAGGCTACCCTGTGATGGACTGGCACCTTGTGCAGGACTGTTTCTTGCTTTGTGCCTTGTGCAGCTACGACAGACTTCAGTTGTCAGTGGCCCGGAATTGCATGAGGTGGGTTGAGAATGTCCTGTTATATTGGCCTAGGCCTATAGGGCCAGCACCCTTCATCCTGATCTTTCATTGATTGCTCACGCTGATAGAATTGTGCGTCCACATACTTTAGCCCTTTATGCCTTAAAGGGTTTTTGGTATTATTGAGCCTAAATGACATACCCAGAATTAGTTGTTATTATTCTACTTATGTAATAAAGGACCTGCATGAAATGAGTGAAGAAAAGGGAGCATAACATTCAAAAGTTTTCAAAGAAAGTCTTCATATGAAGAAAAACCTTTATTTCACACTAATATCAACCAGATAGATAGATAGATAGATAGATAGATAGATAGATAGATAGATAGATAGATAGATAGATAGATAGATAGATAGATAGATAGATAGGTACAAAAAATTTGCCATTTTAGGAATTTCTCTCCAACAAAAATGGATTTTACAGTATATAACCAAGACATTTTATGATGCCAAATCCTGGAACCTGTTGGTTTGTTTCCGCAATCTGTGAACTGTAATTGTGTCAAGTTTAGCTGTCATATCCTAAAGCATTGTAAAGCATTGTCTCTTGTACTTAAACAATTTCTTAAAACAAGTATTGCAGCTGCAAATATACTTTGTTTTTTAGAAACAATATGAAATAAATAAATATATGTATATCTCTCTATATATAGAATCCAACGTCTATCTGTCTGTCTGTCTGTCTGTATGTCCGTCCGCTTTTCATGCAATAACTAGTTAATGGATTTATATTTTTTTGTTTCTATAATTTGCTTGAACATTCTGGTTGATTTTGTGATTTGTCTCATTGTGCTATGTATCATAGTTCACTTCATGAGAGAGGTGCAGCGGACCAAGGGGAGGGGGCATGGCCCTCCTCACTCACGTGCCAGCCTGGGGTGTGTAGCTTACCTCCACTTAGCTAGCGAATGAGAGAACTGCTTAACAGATTTAGATCAGGTTTTTTTCTAGAATTTGCTTGAACATTCCAGTTGATTTTGTGACTTCTCTCATTACGTTAAGAATCATAGTTCGCTTTCAGGAGCGATATATTTGCGCTAATTCGAGACGGGGTGGGGGAGGGGGGGGGAGCGTGATGTTAGGAGTGGGGAGCCAGGCAGGGCCCTCCTCACTGTCTTCTTTTACTACTACGCGGGCAGGGCCGTGGGGGGACGGCTAATATATATATATATATATATATATATATATATATATATATATATATATATATATATATATATATATAAAATAAATATGTATTATAAATTATAATATAAACACATTTTATTTTATTCTGAAGCACCAAGTAAACAATTTGTAACTCTGTATGTATAATTACATAGTCATCCAAATCTTCTGTTTACCACTAGACACCTAGAGAGTGAGACCTTTTATTTTACATAATAGCTATGGCTTTTTGTGGCATAATTCACACATCTTCTTGTGCCTTCCATTGAAGTTGCCCAACAAATGTTAGGTGTGTCATTCATTATTTATTTATTTATTTATTTGTTATTGTTGCTTTTTTGCAATCTGATACCAGGAATAAACTAAGTTCGTACATACGTTTTAATAGCAGCTTATTTCAGTTCTGGGTCACGAGGTGAAGGCAATACCTTTCCTGGCAGTACTGGGCACAGGACAGGAAACAGCCCTGGTCTGGGTCCCCCAGTGCCCATCACACATGTACACCTACACCATTCACACAGGGTCCAATATGCATTGTCTAATCAATCTAAACAGCACATTCGATTGGAGAGTGGCCCACTGTGAAAGTTTGCATGGTGTGACTCAGTGAGATTCGATTGGGAGGGAAGGGTGAGTCTCCATGTGAAATTGCGAACGGGTACTCTAAAGTGAAACTGGAAGAGCGCTGTTCAGAAAACTGACAGAGGAGGAATATGCAGTAGGCAGCACCCGGGTGTGGTATTGAATGCTTGACACTTGAACTATAAAATTGTGTACCTCAATGCTTCAAAGTTATACTATAAGATATACATAGCTTTGAGTCTTTCAGAAAATGTGTTGTTCTCAATAGATTCAAAGCTGTGACTAAAGGTCTTCACATTTTTGTATCACTGCATTCTGTAACTTTTCTAGAACTTTCTCAACTATGTTTTCTTTTTTAGAAGAAGGAGACATTTCTCTAGCATAAACTTCAAGTCTGTCTTATTGCATGTCGATCAAACACATACTTTCACTGAAGTTTTGTGTGTAACGGTGTGTAAAGATGAGCTGCTGTGCACTCAATTTATTTCAAGGCCTTTTATGCAGAACTGGGACATGAACTATAAATGACCAATCATTAACAACTATACATCATTGGAACTCTCTGAATCTCAATTATCTAAAGGTAATGAGTCTTTCACTGTATATGGCACGACATAGGTGGGATCTTTGAAAAAAAGAGATTCACTCAGTTATGATGTGCTGCTCGCCTTGGGATATACTTGTGCAAATCTCACATTTAACAAATTAAAGAGAACAAACACAATTGAAACATATTACTTATTTGAAAGAAGACACACCTATGATATGTGAAAGAGTGATAACTATCAATTCATGAAGGGCACCTAGCAAACTCAGAATTTCCAGCCCAACTCCATGTTTCCATGTCCATCTAATGAACTTGGGCCTAATTTTTCCATTAGCGGTAGTGTTTTGATTTATTCCCCTGAACCAGACGAGGCTGAATTAGTAACCACGAAATATTTTGCAGTGGGCAAACCTGTAAAAGGTGGGAGTTCTGGAAGGTCTTTCCAGGAAAATGGTTTTCACGCAGATAATGATAGTCCAAAATGGAGTCTGATGGTTATGATTGTTCTGTGATCTTGACATAAACAGACTTTGAGAAGCATAGAGGAAAAATACCCTAGAAATGTTGGTGGGATTGGAGGGTGGTCAGTGCTTAAATTTGTTTAGGGTGGGTTCCCCCATGCAGTCAAGTTGAGGTCACATCCTACATAAAGTTACTGCATTGCTGATCCATATATTTTCTAAACTCTCAATCTCAATTCCAGAGCCAGCAGCATAAGTGTTTAAAAACCTACTGTACAGTATGTTCCCAAATGGTCTTTCTAGTTCTAGAGTTAGTCTTTATTCATAACCCCTTTCCAAATAATGAGGGACCCCCGCCCATCACCTACCACCTGCTTTTTTAGTGATTAATCTTGGACATTATCAAGCAATTACATCCTGAGGGGAACAGCACTGTGTCTGGGAACAGAAGCAGCTAACAGTCAATTTAGAGATGGATCTGCTAATCTGAGCTGGCCGAATGACTGCTTTCGTAGTTAACGAAAAAGGATAAGAAATTGTTCATGCTCTCATTGGTGTGGAAGATATATGGAATCCAGAGATCTCTCTTATCTGTAGCTCTCTTTCATTACACCGACAAGACTCATTTTTCCTCCTTCTCCAGTGTGCAGACCTTTTCTCATGTTGCAGCTGCTCCAAAATGTACAGCCTCCATTTTAGGCAGGTGATTCTGTTTCTGGTTCTCTCCAGCTAATTCTGACTACTGACCACTCCATAATAGTTCATACCGGTGCCCAGGTTACTCTACCATTATGAAAATATATAAATATAATATAAATATAAATATATACTTTATATACATCTACTGTGGTGGGTTGGCACCCTGCCCGGGATTGGTTCCTGCCTTGTGCCCTGTGTTGGCTGGGATTGGCTCCAGCAGACCCCCGTGACCCTGTGTTCGGATTCAGCGGGTTGGAAAATGGATGGATGGATATACATCTATCTATCTGTAATAAGTTCACCTGCGTAGAAGCATGTAGGGGCACCTTTTGACTGAATTCTTTGAGGCTTGATTTCCTTAATGATTATGGCCCATACTTATTGACTCTGATCCCAAAGTTCCTGCAGATTCCCCACACCATTACACTACCAGTAGCCTGTGTATTGACAGAAGACAAGGGCAAGCCGAAGAATTCATTCTATTCACAGTAAATTCTAACCTGGCCATTCTACATGTCATGGCAGAAATCATGAATCATTAGACCATGTGAAATGTTCATAATCTTCATTTGTCCAGTTCTGGAGATCATGTGCTCACTGAATGATCTTTGTCTTAATGTTTTTGGCCGACAACAATGAAGTGGAGGTCTTCTGCTCCTGATTTATATTCATTTCATGGTTCAATATGTCGTGCATTCAGAGATACCCTTTTTCCCCACACTTTTATAAAGAGCTGTTAATTGAACTTACCTATCCATTAGAGTTAACAAGTCTGGCCATTCCCTTCTGACCTCTCAAATTATTAACAGAGCTGTTGCTCACTGGATGTTTATCAGACCATTCAGACTGTAGAGTATGAAAAGAATAGGAATGCATCCACATTTGAGATTCTGGATCAACTTTGTCTGGCATCAAATATTATAGCAAAATTAAAGTCACTTAGATCACAGATCCGTCTCATTCTAGTGTTTGAACAAATAACAACTAAACCGTGTCTGCATACTGTAAATATTGAGTTACAGCTGTTGTTGTGGAAAAAAAACTTTTCCCTATTTTCTAAGAATACAGTCACAGAATCCAGATGAGAATGCAGAACGTTTCTTCATTTTCACAGATCAAGCATGCAGTAAATACCTCAGTGCATAGACTGAGCAATCAATAATACAATTCATTTGCTTTTGTACTTTTCTATTCCCATTACTTCTTCTAATACATCACATTATCTGACTCTTAATATGCATAATATGCAGAACTTTATTATTCCATCCAATCAACTAGTGCCAACAGTATTTTCTAAATCCTGTTGACTCTCTCATTTATCTGAATGCTGCCTTGTTGATAGGGGTCCTTTGCGGCCTCTCCTATTGATCTTAGCACCACTTCATAGGAGGGGTGTTTAGGCTTTCCCATTAATTTATCCTCGCTTTCAAGGGGGACGTTCATAACTTTTTTAGCTCATTCTTTTTTTTTTTTGGATCTTTTATTGAATTTATTAAAAGCAAATAACATTCCATACAATCAAGTCAAACTTACAAAACTAAATTCAAATCAACCCCACCCATGAGAATGAGAGGAAGGCCAACGACCAGAGCAAAACTGTTGAGAGTAGTAAAGAGAGAAAGGAGTCTTTTCAACAATATAAATGTTTATTCTTAAATGTTATTGATTAGCTCTTGCCATTTTTTAAAAATGTTTTGAACAGATCCTCTAAGTGAGAATTTGTTCTTTTCCAGTTTCATATAGTATATAACATCAGTTACACACTGACTTAAAAGAGATAGGCTAGGATTCTTCCAGTTGAGCAAGATAAGTCTATGTGCTAATAGTAAATTAAACGATTTAAAGATGAAGTTTATGATGTTCTACTTTAATGACAAAATAAACTACGTAATTGAAGTGGAAATTTTGAGATTAAATTGGCATTTCGAGCTTTTTTCTCACTGTGTCCCATGGCCATGTTTATGGTTGTTTATAGCTGCTCTGCCTATATAAGATGGTGGCACCCATTAGCATGCATCTAAGTGTGGGCTGAAGATAAAAGAGCAAAAGTTAATATATAATATGTGTAAGTTATTGTCAAGAAAAACAAGCTAAAGTTAAAATATTTTGCTGTTATCCTGTGTTATTTGATTTGGTGATTTGGTTTTGGTGCATAGCTTTGTAGTGATGGGTGAGTCGTGAACTATTTATTCTTTTTGAATTACTCTTTTCAGTGAATCTAGGGAATCAATTCACAAGCACGAACAAATTGATTCAGCAGAGCTCAATGGGAGTGCTAAAGTGCAAGCGTGATGCTGTCAGCCTCTTTCATTCAGAATTTGAAAATGCATGTGACAGTATTGTTGTCTGACTCATACTTCTCATCCACTTCAGTTATGATTCTTTCTAGCTAGGACATTATCAGCAAATGAAAACACCTGTTATTGATCATTCTCTCATTCATTATACAGTACAATTACAATACAGTAACCAAATATTTATATTACAATATTTGGTTTGTATTGTACAATTTGTTATTGAAATATTTTTTTTTAAATAGATAAAATAATATACTAATACATTTATGTCCCTTTGTACATTCAACAAATTAGTCACAAAAAACTGGCCCTTATAAAAATTTAATTCTAATTTCTAAGAATTATTTTACATTCAAGTTTACTTTAGGATACACATTTTACAGCTCATTGAATGCACCAAGTATATTGTATTCACTAATTCTTTTGAGTTTAGTCTGAATCATTACCCGAGAACAAGTCACACGACTTTATTCACAAACTTAATCACTGAATTATTACCTGAGAAAGAGTCACACGATTGTCATTCATTTGATTCACAAAGTTAATCGTTGAATCATTACCAGAGAATAAGTTGCACAATTCTTGTTCACTTATGAGTCTCAAATTCATTATCTTATTTTATTGTCATGTTCAATGTTTTAAAGAGTTTTACATTATATAATATAAATTTCCAGCATTACCCATCCCATGAAAAGTTTTGTTTTTCGTAACTGATGACTCAGTTCACCTGGTCAGGTTCTTTGAAAGAATTGAAAAGCCAGTCACTCTAGTGGTGACTCTAGTTTTGAAAGTTGACTGTGAGTCTGCTTCACCTCCTCTGCTATTATCAATGTTCTTCTTCTTTTTATGCTCTTTATAATTATCATGAATGCCAACTTTTAACTAACTATTCATATGAAGAACATAGAATTGGCCTCAGCACCATATCAAAATACAGACAGCATTGAAGCAGTGTTGTCCCAAGACTTCTGTATATTTTGAGAATGATTTGATAAGTAGGAAATAAACCACCTAAGAACAGTGCCAGACAGCCCAGGAAAAGTTTGAAGCCTATTGCGGTAGTACTGACAGAACAGGCTGGGATTCTGTTCTTGTTTTTCCCTCTGTCTAATTTTGCTTGGCCTAACTTTGCTTGGGTGGTACTTTTCTTGAGTATTGTGTTTCAGACCTTAGCAAAAGGCCATCTAGAGCCATCTAGAGTATAACAATTTGTTATCTTGGTTCTGAGTGTAGTACTTTTGACATTTTTCTTCATTTTTAGGATATTGATTTGATTCCCATTTATGCCCAAATTGTCTGTTTTATGAATATTGCTTTTGGATTTGCCCTTTGGCTCATCCATCTCTTTTTTTCTCATGTTTTGCTATTTTCTGTATTACAACTGCCTGTGTAGTGGAGCAATTTATTGGATTTTGGAATGGATTGAATAAATGTTTTATTTTCCTATTATGCTTTTCTCTGGTAATTCACCCTGATCTGCAGTTTATTTTATTAACAGTGCTTTATGTTGTTGTATGTTGTCCAGCGTCTCTCCAACTGGCTGTTTGCTGCTGAACAGCTGATGCATGAGGGCCATGCTGTGTTCATCAAAGTTATTATAGTAAACAAAAACTAAAACTATTATTAAAGAAACATCTTTGTAAACTGAAATAAAATAATTAACATAACTGAAATGAAAAATTAAAACTAAACCAAACTGTTAAGGTAGCTGGAAAGACTAACTGAAATAAAATACTAATTTACTAAAAATATTTTTAGTTTTTTTTTTTTTGAATGAATATTCTTAAGGTTAGTCCTTAAGTCTTGTAGCTTTTAACTCTAAAACAGAAAGTCATCCACCACGATCCACCACAGCAGCTGGTGACAGAGGGCAGGTGTTCATACAGCATTTGCGGTGACAGAGCGAGCTAAATACGGGTGTGTGAAATAGAAAGCGATTTACTGTGCTGCCTTTGTTTGAACTACGCTTGAACAAGACTCACCAGTAATTTCAACCCCAGCATGTGTAACCAATTTGTTCTTTCCTTCTTGACTACAGTTGTAATATGTAAGCTCAATGTATATGCAGATGTTATTCACTTAAAATGAAAAAGGAAAATGATTGCTGGGAAAAACAGCAATTAATAGCTGAGTTTGGTCTCCTATGTGCTAGTCCGTCACTGTCCAGAGAGAGGGATGGTTTGCCATCATACTGTTTTGACGTGGGACGTGTTTATGATTTTTATGAGTGAGAAGAGACCAGGACATGTTAAGAATGCAGAAAGTTGTATTCAAAACACTAGCAAAGGTCATAATACCAGGATGTCAAAATGGACTGAGCAACAGGATCAAAAAGACCAAAAACATAGTTGAAGTTGAAATTACGGAAAAGACGCCAAAATCAGAATGCCAAAACCTAATGCTAAGGCTTACTTAAAAATGAAGCTAACTAGCACTAAGAAGAACAAGTATTTTTTAAAATAAGTTTAATATATGAGTACTGTCATATTCATGTACAACATTCTGTAATCATAACTTGAAGTGTTGCATCAATAATAAAAATCGAAGTGTCAACAAAAAATTACTTTTTTTAACTTACTTCAAAATTGACATTAAAATAAGATTACATACTGTAATACCCGGGTGGGTACAGCCTCCCTAATCCCGACACAGACAGGCAGGACACATGCTTAGCACAGAACTCACACTTATTTACAGCTGGGGAGCACTTCTCTCTGCTCCCCATAGCACAACACAGTATATAAAACACCAAAACACAGACCCTTTGCCTCCATCTTCTGTCCTCCTCCATACAGGGTTTGTCCTCTCTGGCCGTTGGATGTCGGTGACTGGCCCCTTTTTATAGGGCACCCAGAAGAACTCCAGGTACCCAACAAGCTTCTTCTGGCAGCACTTCCACCAAACTTGGAAGTTTAAGGCCCTGAAAATATCCATGCAACCCCTGGCGGCGGCCACGGGCCCCAACAGGGTTGAGCTTCTATGGAAGCTGTCCTCTGTCAGTCCAGGTGAGAAACTGTTCCGGAAATACTGTCTCCTCCGATCCTTCCATAGTCAGGGCATTCCAGCTGGGTAAGGAACCCGGACATCCACCACGATACATAAAAAGCTTAAATAACAAGAAAATTCACACATATAAGTATGTGTATGTTATACATACACCGTCAAACACCAAGTAGTGATCTACCTGTTTTCTCTTGCCTGTGGTCTCCACATTCTGACCTCAGAATTGAATAATACTGCCAGGTAGTTGCAATTTTTAACTAACTCTGATGTTAACTTTCAAGTAATACCCAATACAGTCCAGGAGTGTTTTGAGTAGTGGACTATCTTTCTTACACTAAATCTACTGAAACCCCAGGTTCCGTATTGTCCATAATCATGACAGGGGTCTCATTTTTTAACTGTTGTGTGGATTACAGTGTGTATGGAAAAAAAAGGGAAATGTGCATGCCAACTGAAAAAATCCTAATTATAAAACCTGGCATACACACATTTGTACACAATTTACCTTTGTAAGTCATAATCATCTTATAAATGCTGCATGCATGGAATGTGCCTTGAACCCCACCTGGTCACCATCCTGAAACAACCAAATACTGAGCATGCTAATCAACCTCATTCATATGCAATCACGATACTAGATACTAACCAATACTATTGGTTGACAGAGCAGCCTCCCACCTGACACATCAAGACACCACCACAAGAGCATCTGTGGCTAGCAACTGAATGTGCCAGATCATGTGCTGCATTATAGCTTCTCTCCCCTGCATTCTGGGGGTCGGGGAGTGGCGTAAGGCACCAGCATCTGAGCAGATAGCCACTATTACCCGGCACATACAGTATAAAGACATAACTGCTGTTTTAATTAACAATATAGGCATAGAAAACCTGAGGGTTCATCCAGTTACCTTACTAATTAGCCATTTACCACATAAAGTACTGTCACATCCACCAAAGCTGCTTTGCCCTGAAATAAATGAACCACGGGTTGACCTAAGCCACCAAATCAGGACATTTGTCAGTTCCATCTTGGCATCACAGATGACTTGCGTGTTAATGGAATGTAACTGCCTAAAAAAAGTAGCTTCATTCCCACTAGATGCCCTTATTGCAATTTGAGTGTTGTCAAGTGTTCCAGTTATGTTAGGAAAACTGCACACTGGTTCAAATTGTATTATTAATTTGGTAAAACCCTGTTGTGGTTTACGTGTGTATACTCACACTGTATGAAAACCGAATGTAGCACCTTGTCAGATGGTTAATGGCTTTCAGCCCAGCAGGCATGATGGGATGAAGTTTGTCTAAAATATCCCTGACCTGTCAACCAGTTCATTGAGAAGTGACAAAAGGTAGCCGATATAAAGCGACAAAAGAACAAAAAAGTTCTTTAGTGCAATACGCAGAATTGGTCCTCTTAAAATGGAACTAAAATATAGTCCACACATCACTGTAACCACTTTTAAGGTGTAATATGTCTGTCATGTCGATGCGCATTCTACTAGTGGGTCTGTGATACATGCAAGTCATCATTTAGGTGATATGGTTGCATTTCCCTACTTGGTCAAGGATAGATGGGTCAGAATCCCCTGTAATGGACAGCCAGGTCCCATGTCTGGCAGGGATGCCTCTGCTACATCTGTTCCGGGGGAGCAGCTATGGACAGTTCAATACCTCCCCCGGGATGCTTGGTGGCAGCCTCCCTTGCGGACGATGATTCCCCAACGTAGTTGGCCGCTAGGGGGAGCTGCAGGGGGTCAGCAGCCCAGCTGGACGTATTTTCAGCCCCACCCGGAAGGGCAATTAGGACCAGGTGGTCAAGCACCGGGAACGCTTCCGGGTGGGTTATAAAAAGGGCCAGCCACCACCACTCGAAGAGCCAGAATTGGGAGGAAGGAGACGAAGCTTGAGGAGGAGGAGTGGTGGTTAAAGGGAGAAACTGTTGGTGTGTGTGTGACAAGTGCTTTATGGACTGTGTATTGCCCATGGGCTCACCACCTATGGGAGGGGCCAAGGAGGTCGGGTGCAGTGTGAGTTGGGTGGTGGCCGAAGGCGGGGACCTTGGCGGTCCAATCCTCGGCTACAGAAACTGGCTCTTGGGACGTGGAATGTCACCTCTCTGAAGGGGAAGGAGCCTGAGCTAGTGCGCGAAGTTGAGAGGTTCCGGCTAGATATAGTCGGGCTCACCTCGACGCACAGCTTGGACTCTGGAACCAATCTCCTTGAGAGGGGCTGGACTCTCTACCACTCTGGAGTTGCCCCCGGTGAGAGGCGCCGAGCAGGTGTGGGTATACTTATTGCCCCCCAACTTGGAGCCTGTACATTGGGGTTTACCCCGGTGGACGAGAGGGTAGCCTCCCTTCGCCTTCGGGTGGGGGGACGGGTCCTAACTGTTGTTTGTGCGTATGCACCGAACAGCAGTTCGGAGTACCCACCCTTTTTGGAGTCCCTGGAGGGGGTGCTAGAGGGCATACCTTCTGGGGACTCCCTCGTTCTGCTGGGAGACTTCAATGCTCACGTGGGCAATGACAGTGAGACCTGGAAGGGCGTGATTGGGAGGAATGGCCCCCCTGATCTGAACCCGAGCGGTGTTTTGTTATTGGACTTCTGTGCTCGTCACGGATTGTCCATAACGAACACCATGTTCAAGCATAGGGGTGTTCATATGTGCACTTGGCACCAGGACACCCTAGGCCTCAGTTCGATGATCGACTTTGTGGTCGTGTCGTCGGACTTGCGGCCACATGTCTTGGACACTCGGGTGAAGAGAGGGGCGGAGCTGTCAACTGATCACCACCTGGTGGTGAGTTGGCTTCGATGGTGGGGGAGGATGCCGGTCAGGCGTGATAGGCCCAAACGTGTTGTGAGGGTCTGCTGGGAACGTCTGGCAGAGCCCCCTGTCAGAAGTAGCTTCAACTCCCACCTCCGGCAGAACTTCGACCACATCCCGAGGGAGGTGGGGGACATTGAGTCCGAATGGGCCATGTTCCGTGCCTCTATTGTTGAGGCAGCTGACCGGAGCTGTGGCCGTAAGGTGGTCGGTGCCTGTCGTGGCGGCAATCCCCGAACCCGCTGGTGGACACCGGCGGTGAAGGATGCCGTCAAGCTGAAGAAGGAGTCCTACAGGACCCTTTTGTCCTGTGGGACCCCGGAGGCAGCTGATAGGTACCGGCAGGCCAAGCAGAATGCGGCTTTGGTGGTTGCTGAGGCAAAAACTCGGGCGTGGGAGGAGTTTGGGGAGGCCATGGAGAATGACTTTCGGACGGCTTCGAGGAGATTCTGGTCCACCATCCGGCGTCTCAGGAAGGGGAAGCAGTGCAGTGTCAACACTGTATATGGTGGGGATGGTGCACTGCTGACCTCGACTCGGGACGTTGTGGGTCGGTGGGGGGAATACTTTGAAGACCTCCTCAATCCCATTAACATGCCTTCCAATGAGGAAGCAGAGCCTGGGGACTCAGAGGTGGGCTCCCCCATCTCTGGGACTGAGGTCACCGAGGTGGTCAAAAAACTCCTTGGTGGCAGGGCCCCGGGGGTGGATGAGATACGCCCGGAGTTCCTCAAGGCTCTGGATGTTGTAGGACTGTCTTGGCTGACACGCCTCTGCAACATCGCATGGACATCAGGGACAGTGCCTCTGGATTGGCAGACCGGGGTGGTGGTCCCCCTCTTTAAGAAGGGGGATCGGAGGGTGTGTTCCAACTACAGAGGGATCACACTCCTCAGCCTCCCTGGAAAAGTCTATTCAGGGGTCCTGGAGAGGAGGGTCCGTCGGATAGTCGAGCCTCGGATTCAGGAGGAACAGTGTGGTTTTCGTCCTGGTCGCGGAACAGTGGACCAGCTCTATACCCTTAGCAGGGTCCTGGAGGGTGCATGGGAGTTTGCCCAACCAGTCTACATGTGTTTTGTGGACTTAGAAAAGGCATTCGACCGTGTCCCTCGGGGAATCCTGTGGGGGGTACTCCAAGAGTATGGGGTACCGGCCCCCCTGATAAGGGCTGTTCAGTCCCTGTACGATCAGTGCCAGAGCTTGGTCCGCATTGCCGGCAGTAAGTCGAACCCGTTTCCAGTGAGAGTTGGACTCCGCCAGGGCTGCCCTTTGTCACCGATTCTGTTCATAACTTTTATGGACAGAATTTCTAGGCGCAGCCAGGGTGTTGAGGGGGTCCGGTTTGGTGGGCTCAGGATTGGGTCACTGCTTTTTGCAGATGATGTTGTCCTGTTTGCTTCATCAGGCCGTGATCTTCAGCTCTCTCTGGATCGGTTCGCAGCCGAGTGTGAAGCAGCTGGGATGAGAATCAGCACCTCCAAATCCGAGACCATGGTCCTCAACCGGAAAAGGGTGGAGTGCCCTCTCAGGGTTGGTAGCGAGATCCTGCCCCAAGTGGAGGAGTTCAAGTATCTTGTTCACGAGTGAGGGAAGAATGGAGCGTGAGATCGACAGGCGGATCGGTGCGGCATCCGCAGTAATGCGGGCGTTGCATCGGTCTGTCGTGGTGAAAAAGGAGCTGAGCCGCAAGGCGAAGCTCTCAATTTACCAGTCGATCTATGTTCCTACCCTCACCTATGGTCATGAGCTATGGGTAGTGACCGAAAGAACGAGATCGCGAATACAAGCGGCTAAAATGAGTTTCCTCCGCAGGGTGTCTGGGCTTTCCCTTAAAGATAGGGTGAGAAGCTCAGTCATCCGGGAGGGGCTCAGAGTAGAGCCGCTGCTCCTCCGCATTGAGAGGAGTCAGATGAGGTGGCTCGGGCATCTGATCAGGATGCCTCCTGGACGCCTCCCTGGTGAGGTGTTCCAGGCACGTCCAACCGGGAGGAGGCCCCGGGGAAGACCCAGGACACGCTGGAGGGACTATGTCTCTCGACTGGCCTGGGAACGCCTTGGGATTCTCCCGGAAGAGCTAGAAGAAGTGGCCAGGGAGAGGGAAGTCTGGGCATCTCTGCTCAAGCTGCTGCCCCCGCAACCCGACCTCGGATAAGCGGGAGACAATGGATGGATGGATGGATGGTATTGCCTGTGGGTCACAGGGAAGACGTGCGCCCACGGGTGAATAAAAATAAAAGTCTTGTGTGTTTATACGTGCCTCTGTGTCCATCTGTGTCGGGTCGGGCACCTATATAGCGCCTTTGTTACACCCCGTAAATATGCATACGTTCCCCATTAAATTTTCTTTAAGAAATCCCAATGCTTGCATAGAAAGTTGCATACACACGTATTGGGCCTCTCTGTGAAAGTTTTAAAATTCTGACCCCAGGTCTGCTCTTGGAGCACTTATCATCACTGACTAGATGGAGGCACTTTATAAAAACTTTAGGTATTCTGTCAGACCCTAATAGTATGACCCTCAGATGTCCCCTGAGAATCTCCTACAGGACTTTGAATACCCTGAGGGGTTCTCAGGTCACTTGTTTGGAAGGTTCCTAATGAACTCTCCCTGGCGTCTCACCTTGATATCAGTACTGTCAGTTCATTCTTCAATAAGAATGGAAATAAACTGACCTGAATGTAACTGATCCAATAGTGGCATCAGTTATTTAGCTTCTTAGCTGCCTTTTTTATAATGTTACCTTTTACAATAGAAGTAGGCATTCATAGATGACCATGCAGTATGTGTTCTATATACAGTTTATTTAAATGCAAGCAGTGCCATGTCAAGTCATTTTATGCTTGACTTGGCAATTTTCTGACAGCTGCTGCATGCTTACAGCTGTGCTCTCTGAACACAGGAGATTGAATTGTAGAAAAATAGCTCATGATCCGGCTTAAAGCTTACACGCACAAGCTCAATGGGCAATTTTAGGCTGCTAATTGACCAAGCAGAACAGCTAAAACTCCAGTGATGTACTTAAGTAAGATAATCAAATCCATTGTCTCATTTAATTGAATGGAAGTTTTTCAGTGTCACACAGTAGGTTCCCTCCCTATTGACCCATTTACTTACTAAGTTTGATACTTGTTCTTCTTTGTGGCCGTCGACATACAGTATGTAGATCAAATTGAAGCTGGGGCTTCGACATTGTCACTGCTGTTTTTTACACTCGGGTGCATGTGTGAATTCCTCATGCTCTGGACTGCACAAGTGATTTTATGTCACAAACTGTAACATATAAACAATGAATACTTGATTTTTCACATTGTGTCTAATGGTGTGTAACAATGCTAGAATTGTTACAGTTGATACCTATACTAGAGTAATCTCATTATACTCAATACCTATTGAACATCACAGCAAACACAGAAATCCATTTCATTGTATTCAAAGTACCTCCATTATTCAAGTGAACAATATTGTACCATTTTCTGTAATATCAAATGTAAAACAAATTTGTAAATTAATCTGTAAATCTGTAATACAATCTAAAATAAATAATTATTAAGAGTAACTGTATGAAAACATCTTACCTGAAGAAGGGGCCTGAGTTGCCTCGAAAGCTTGCATATTGTAATCTTTTTAGTTAGCCAATAAAAGGTGTCATTTTGCTTGACGTCTCACCATAACGGCTAACACGGTACAACACCCTAGTACTAAGAGTAATAGAAATTTTAAAATACTGGTATATAAATCAAGGAGTTACACAACCATCAATTAAGTCAACCACTTTTGGCATTCATAAATATTAAAATACTAGCTGTATAAGCCTGTGCTGTAAAAAGCCTGGGGTCCTAAAAACTATTCAAAATCGTCAGAAAAAAATAGAAATTTAGAGATGTCAGGTAATTGAAAGGAACAACTCTGGGAATCTCTCTCTTCTAGAAGGTTTTGTTGTGCTGACGTGCTCACATCGCTTGGTTATTAGCGGCGGGAGGAAAAGTAAAACGGATACCATTTTGCCAATGTGCTCATCTCACTTGCGTAAGAGTTTCTCTCTTTTCTCAGCGGTTTTACTTTTTGGCAACAGAGTCGTTTTCTTTCTCCAACTCGTTAACTTGGGGCCGGCTCTCTGAGCTTCATGCTGGAGTAGCCTCGCACTTCCGGGCCAGACAGACAGTCACACACACACTTCCACGCATAGACGTTTAGTTTTCTGTTTTCTCTGAGCCCTTACCTCGACTCCACCTCTCACTTCCGGGCTGGACAGTGTGGCAGACGACCAGGGTTCCTGCCACACCAGGACGCCTGGAAAATGGACGGACCAGGAGAGGGGCACTATCTTAAGAGGGCATCCCCCTGGATTCCATCAGGGCCACAGAGATGGAAATGGGAAGTTCAACACTGTGGGGACCTGTGGCCACCACAAGGGGGAGCCTGGATGGTCCTGCAGCCCTGGAGGACAGCACATCCACCGTACCAGGAAGTGCTGCCGAACCAGGAACTGTGTACTCCTGGAGTGCTTCCAGGTGCAAGGGCAGCACTTCCGCCACACTAGGAAGTGCTGCCGGAAGACCATCACAGAGCACCTGGAGCACATCCGGGGCAGGATAAAAGGGGCCGCCTCACTCCATTCGGGGAACCAGAGTCGGGAGGGAGAGAGTTGAGGAGGCTGAAGAGTAGCACAAAGGACTGAGTTTGTGGATTGTGCACAGTATTGAGTGTAGCTGAGAGATGTTTTGGACATCGTGAGCCTCAGTGTCTGTCTGTCTGTGTCCAGGCTGGTCTTTCACAACAGACACAGACACTTTCAATGTGTAGACGTTTATATATAAGACAATGCAGGGCTTGAATTTAATTTGAGATAGACATGGGGATTCCTACGGTGTACAACAAATGGAAAGGGGGTCTTATAATCCTTAGGGCATTTCAGAGAAGGATTTATAAAGAATGATATCATCAATTTATCTTAACATGTCCATATAACTAAACATATTCTCTGATATTTCCTCTCCAGTAACTGAAAAGCATTACTTAAAATGAATACAAAAAATAAAAATTCAAACATTATGATGTCAGTACTGACAAATTTGTGAATACCAAGATAATTCAATATATTTTAATTTAAACAAACTCTTTAAAGCTGTGTTGATAACAGCATACTTTTAAAATCTGGCGTGTCAGAGAATCACTCTATTAAATTTGTAACATTTGCTATTTGTAAGATTTATGTTTGCATCATTAGCTGGTTAAAAATCATACTAAAGAGTAGCACTTAGAGGATGAGTCAAATTAATTTTCAAATGTCACAAACGCCAGGAGCTTTTCATTTTTCAAATCTCTCCCTCTTTTTTATCCTGTTTGTCCCAACTTCAAGGGCTCCTGTGTGAAATCCAACTTGTCAGTTTTACACCAGTCCATTATTTCAGAACTGCTGTAAAACAGCCTTTTTTATGCTCTTTTCAAGGTGTCTTACATTGCTGATCAGACTTTGGCATTGCTTATGTCAGCAATCAGAAAATTAACTGGGGAGATGCCAATTAATCATAACTGAGAGACTGCATCGCCATTGTACCAAATAAATATACAGTATGACATATGTGCTTTCACTACGTTCATCAAATTTTAGCTGCAATATTAACGAGCGCTAGCTTGGCTTTAATAAACAAACAAATGACACAAATTTAGCATTTGCAGATTGATATTAAGCAGTGAGGTATGTTCTTTTGGCAGTCCTGCTAGCTGCATGTCTTAGGAGTTATGCGTTTTTGTCAACGCGGTTACATATCGTATTAACAGGGAGATGTGCCTCATGCTTTGAAGCGCTGAAATACTAAATACGATTTACTGTTGCATTAACAAGTGGAGCAGCCTGTGTAGACAAGCCAATGGCAGCCACTGTGTTAGAAACTTGCCTCGATTTTTATTTGCTACAACTGTTGGCACTGCCAGTGTGTAATTTCCTCCCACATCCCAAAGACATACTGCATAAGTTTGGTTACCCAATGACTCTGAATTCGTCCGATAAGCGTAATTGTGGATGCGTGTGGTGTTTCCTCCATGAGTCTGAACCATATAAGCTGGTTTGAAAATAGAAAGATGCTTGAACGGATATTTTTAGACATGTTCATTACAATCAGAATGAATGCAAAGCTTCTGTTCTTTTATCAGGACTGTGTATTAATCTCACCACACTGTGGAACTGTGGAATTGATTTTTTGGGCCATCTCCGTCTTGACTTACCGTATATATACTCACTTATAAGTTGGGTCTTGAAACCCGAAAAATCGATCATAAAATCAGACCCCGACTTATACGCCTGTTCAAAAATGCGACACTTAAATATATTTTTTACATCTTCTTACCTCCTCCAATCTCACACCAGTTTCTCAGACACATTGAATTTTGTCGCAGCAGTGCAGTTACCAATTTCTTTCATTACTTCAACGATGTTTAATTTAAAACAACAACAACATTTATTTCTAAAGCACATTTTCATACAAATGGTGTAGCTCAAAGTGCCTTACATGATGAAAAAAGAGAAAAAAGACAAAATATATAAGAAAATAGAATTAGGGAACACTAATTAACAAAGAATAAAAGTAAGGTCCAATGGCCAGAGAGGACAGAAAAAACAAAAAAACCTCCAGACGGCTGGAGAAAAAAATAAAATCTGCAGGAGTTCTGAGGCCACGAGACCACCCAGCCCCCTCTAGGCATTCTACCTAACATAAATAACCTCACAATCAGTCCTCATGGTATTCAGGGTTCTCATGGAAGAACTTGATGATGATGGTCATGTGGACTTCTGGCCTTCAATCAATCAATGTAGGGACATCATGGTTCTTTGATCAAGTGGTGGTGGTGCAGATCGCCACCACAGAAAATGGGAAAAAGAACAGCACAGAAAGTACGGGTTAGCATGGATTATGGAGTGACCAGGAATGATATTGATAATTAAATGCATATACAGAGTATCAGGATTAAGCTAAAATGAAGCTATGAGAAAGCCATGTTAAAATAATGAGTTTGAAAACCAGCTTCATATTTTCTTCTGATCGAGCGTTCCATCGTAGATAAGGGATGCTCTTATGATAAAGCTGTATGAGGGTGTGAGATACAAAAAACACAAAACAGTGCAAACGTTGCTTCGTAATAGTTTGGATATCACCGTGTGGTCACGTAAGCACAATACATAGAAAAAAAGGCTGTGTGCTCCGTGGTTACACTCTCAGGTGGGCGTTAGCATATCATAATCTCTTGGACCAATACTGTGAGTTTTCCGCATACCACCGACATTATAAAATACCAGAAATTTTATGGTAAAATCAAGTCCTGACTTATCCGCAAGTATATACGGTAGATTTTTTGGATACTGTATTAGGACCGGGCGGCACGGTGGCCTTTGGTGTGTTTTGACGGTGTTTTCCCCATCTAGTGGTCACCATTGGAAGTGTTTTTGTAGCCGTGCGTTTTGAACTCAGCCAGACTGACAGACTGTCCATGTTGATCCTCCATTGGTGAACACAAGGATGACTGTCAGTGGTGATTCTACAAGGGGGTCCCTAGTATGACCGTTGCTGGTGATTCAGGGTCTCAAAGACACTGAGATAAAAATGAGCTCATTAGAAAACAATGATTCTGAAGAAACACTGTTGCATTTGTTCCATTTTGTTGGTCTGCCTAGCCCCTTAAAGCATAGCTACGCTGCAGCACCCTGGGTAATTCCTTTGTAAATATCTGGCTTCACTTTGCCAGATCATCTAAGATGCTCTCTCTGCTTTCACTGTACTTCTGTTTTCAAGGCACATTCATCTCAGTCAGTGAAGCTGGTAAGACTGAGGTGTAAGGTGTACTCTGCCAGCCAGTAATCCCAGGCCTACTCGGCTGCACGGCATTTTAAGTAGGCTGTTATCAGCCGACTCCTAAAACTGTGCGGGTATGCAAACCCATTAAAAACTCAATTACTGTGTGCTTTCTTTATTGCAGTGGTGGAAAAAAAGACAACTATAAAGAGTCAATATGGAAACAAAATAGCTGCCATCTGCCATGAATCACATTTTAGCATTAAATCTAATGTTTAATTCAAACCAACATAAATCACAGATGTGTGAACAATATTAGAGTTTATTATGGTATTACAGTCATTTTGCAGAGCAGATGATTCATCTCTATCAGGGGAACTCGTTGCCACTTCGCAGTGTTTACTGAATGCTTTATTAAAAAACAGTAATCAGTCTATATCTGTGAAGACTGGAGGGAGGTGTTGGTTGGAAATGGAGGGATGCAGTGATGAACTGCTTATTGGGAAGATAATCTAGCACAACCCTCATAGCTATGGTGTATTCATAGTGTAGCCAGTCACAGATTCATCTATAGTTTATCAATTTATGAAATTATCATTAACTATCCACTTGTTTCGCTAAAAAATGCAGCATAATTATTGGATTAGCCTCGTTTGTGCAAAGGAATACTGGTTGTAACATATGGGCATTCTGGCAAATTGGACACATTTTATGTTACCTGGAAGGCCTTTTCATCAGGCTGACCGGATGATGTGAGGGAGCTTTTTAATTTGAGGACCTCTGGCTAACAAGTTGATTTTTTAGGTGACAAGAGACACCCTTGGAGGAAATAAATGACCTTTGGAACAACAGCAGGCTTACTAAGGTGTTTCATGCAGTCCTTCCAGTGACCTTTTGAATAAATTTTAAAAGAACAATAGAATCCATGAATTGTCACAGTGTTGTTTTTGGAATGCTATCTAAGAAGAAAATATTAGGTTTGACATTAGTAAACTGCATTAATGGATGGACTTGTTAAACAGAGGCACTGTTTAGTAACTGGAGGCATAGAGGATGGGCTATATCCTTTGGACTATCAAGATAAGATTGGGCAAGTCTTTAGTTAGCACTAACGGGTTTGTTTTGGTCAGTAGGCAGCCCATTTGTACTGTACAACTGTTTGTACCATCAGATTATCAAGTTTGCCAGACCGAGCTTCTAACAATTACTAAGAGACTAGGATTTCATTATCTCACCAAAATGTTATCTTTATGTATAATACGCTACTGTGGCTGTTCGTTTGTCTGTCCAAGATTTGAAATCACCTGTAAATTGCAAATTGTTTGAACTATTGACCTGAAATTTGGTACATATATACAATGTGACATACCTCCAAGGTTATTCCTCTTTTTATTTTTATTTTATTTTGTTGTAGAATCAACTCTCGGCAGCAGCCAACAGGGTGGCTGTGCAGCGCATGTGTATGGGTGCTGTTCTCATTCTCTACCATCTTCGCGGTCACTTTCCCTTTCTCTTCATATCTTAAATCATTCTTGAGGCAGATTGAACACTTAAGTGCCAGCTTAAGTGAAAAATTAAGAAAAACGTACTAAGTAATTACAACAGAAGCACTGACTTGATCAGTTTTAACGTGAAAAGACGCCGACGAAAGAAGAGATGAAGCGGCCCGCTAGGGTGGCGCAAAGAAGAGCTGCTCAGGAAGCAGCAAGCGCATCAACCTCTGAGCAGACGAATCCTAAACATACAGAGAAAGAAAGAGGATGAAAACTAGGAATGTTCAAGTGCTGTTATTGGTCATTGATAAACAGTGTTGGTATATATTTGAATACTTCTGTTTCTCTGTACATTTTCATTCGTTAGCAAAGCTAGAAATAGGGCAAAAGAGTAGAAATGAACTGACCGTGCCTACTTCTTTCAACCTTTTTCCATTTGAGATCTTTTCTGATTGTGGTTTATAATCAATTAGACAATACTTCCCTGCGAATAAATGTAAATTCTGTTTCCCTGTTATATAAGGTCAAGGAAAGTGTGCAAGTAGGTCAGGATTTTGAATGATTTCCCAATGTCTTGTACTCCCTCTGTTTAAATACTTGAGCAGATTATTTGTTTTGGGAAAGTTCTTCTGGAATGCCTCAGTGAATTCTGCTACAATTTTTCAGAGTGCATGTGGACAAACTATGAACCACCACTCATGATCACAGATTCCAGTCTAGGATGAATGATAAAGACACATTGGCAAAAAATCTGGAAATAAATGTTGTGTTTTTAATTCCTTTAACTGTTTGAAGAGGTTTCCAAGACCATATTCACACTGTAGCTTAAAGAGACTTGATTCTGATTTTTGGCTCATATAAAATCTCTTTTTTTTCTGATTAACTGTTCAAATTAATTTTTCAACAGCAACAATATTTATTTATATAGCACATTTTCATACAAGTGATGTAGCTCAAAGTACTTTACAGGATGAAGAAAGAGAACAAAAAGACAAAATATAAAATAAAATTAGAGAATACTAATTAAAATAGAATAAAAGTAAGGTCCGATGGCCAGGGAGGACAGAAAAACAAAAAACAAAAAAACTCCAGACGACTGGAGAAAAAAAATCTGCAGGGGTTCCAAGGCCACGGGACCACCCAGCTCCCTCTAGGCATTCAACCTAACATAAATGATCTCAGTCAGTCCTCATGGTTTTCAGGCTCCATGTAGAAGAATTAGATGATGATGGTCATGTGGACTTCTGGTCTTTTAATCCATCAATGTAGGGGCATCACGGTGCTTTGATCAGGTGGTGGTGGCGCAGATCATCAGAAAAAGAACAGTAGAGAAAGTAGGGCTTAGTACGGATTGCGAAGCAACCATGAATGATAATGATAATTACTGTAAATGCATATACAGAATATCAGGACTAAACTAAAATGCAGCTATGAGAAAGCCATGTTAAAATAATGTGTTTTTAGCAATTTTTTAAAGTGCTCCACCGTATTAGCCTGGTGAATTTCTTTCGGTAAGCTATTCCAGATCTTAGGTGCATAACAGCAGAAGGCCGCCTCACCACTTCTTTTATGTTTAGCTCTTGGAATTCTAAGCAGACACTCATTTGAAGATCTAAGGTTACGATTTAGAGTGTAAGGTGAAAGACATTTTGAAATATAGGATTGAGCAGATTATTTAAGGCTTTATAAACCATAAGCAGGATTTTATGGTCAATTCAGTGACATCAAAACTGGAGAGATGTGCTCAGATTTTCATTTCCTAGTTAAGATTCTAGCAGCTGCATTTTGCACTTGTTGTAACCAATTGATGTCATTTTTTGGTGGTCCTGAGAGGAGTGCATTACAGTAATCTAGCCGACTGAAAACAAAATCGTGGACTAATTTTTCAGCATCTTGCAAAGTTAATAATAATAATAATAATAATACATTTTATTTTATCCGTAGGCCCCTTTCTAAAGACTTCAGGAGACCGAACAATAGATAAAACAAACATTATAAACAAAGCTAAAAATACAAAATTTAAAATCAGATAGCGCAGTCTTTAAATGAGTTTTAACTTTAGATTTGAAAAGTGAGAATGAATCAATATTTCTAAGCTCAGATGGTAGTGAATTTGTGAATTTCCCCTTGGGGATTAACAAAGTATCTATCTATCTATCTATCTATCTATCTATCTATCTATCTATCTATCTATCTATCTATCTATCTATCTATCTATCTATCTATCTATCTATCTATCTATCTATCTATCTATCTATCTATCTATCTATCTATCTATCTATCTATCTATCTATCTATCTATCTATCTATCTAGTCATTGTTATTTACAATATGGATCCTATTCCTGATGTGGCGGAAGTGCTGCACAAGCACCCGGAAGCACTCCTGGTGTCCCTGGTTTCCCTTCTGCCAGCACCTCTGGGTGTGGCGGAAGTGCTGACTTCCAGGGCTTCTCAGGCATCTGGGGCCCCCTGGTGGTGACCACGGGCCCCTATAGGGTTGAGCTTCCATGCTCTGTTCCCGTGGCCACCATACAAACCAGGGTGGCAGCCCTCTCGTGGTCCGGAGGAGGCGTAGTCCCTCTCCCGGTCCTTCCAGGCGTCCTGGCTAGGTACCGCCCCCAGCCACCCGCCACAACATGTTGGCATCTTTTATAACTGGCAGCATGATGATGCCACCCATTCACTCAGTAATAATGATCATCAACAATATGGTGGCCAATAATGCAGAGTAAAGAAACGTAACCATAAGACACTGTGATACTGTAAAATGGTAAAAATCCCCAATAAAAATAAGCTATCAATGCATTCAAAAATTAAATAAAATTAAGCAAAATCAAATTTAAAGAGTTCTTGACAGCTGCCGACACACACTCACATACCCATACCCCTTATCAGGCCAAACTTGGTAACTTCAACGGACATCCAAAACGTCCTCCCCATGCCCCTCTGTGAAGTCGTAGAACCACATGGATCTATCTGTCTATCTAGTGAGTTCCAGAGCTGGGGAGCAGAGCATTCAGTTGGTGGTAAGACGAATGAAGGGGACAGTCAAGTGGATGGAGGATGAGGATCTTAGGGTACGGGAGGGAATGTCAACACGGAGGAGGTCAGACAGATATGGAGGGGCAAGGTTGTGGAGAGCCTTAAAAGTTAACAGAAGAATTTTGAATTCAATGCAGAGCTTAGCTGGAAGTCAATGAAGCTGCTGCAAGATGGGAGTGATATGGTGAGTAGAGGGGGTTCTAGGAATGATACGGGCAGATGAATTCTGGATCAGTCTTAAACTCACTTGTCAATTACAGAAGTGCATGATTAGTTTCAAACAAAATATCCTTGCTAGTTACTGATAAATAAGACCGTCAGAGTCAGGATTCTGCTACTCTGTATTATACTGGCTTTCTTATCAATTCTTAACCTTGTGCTAAAGTAGCAGCGGGACTGTGTCACAGAACAAGAGGCTTTCATAAAAATGCTTTCTAACAGTGCTAAAGGCAAAAGCTAACAGTTAACAAGGACAGAAGTCACTATTTATAATCAATATACAGTATAATCAATTTGTGAAAATCATATTTCTCACTTAGAATCAATTCTCACACTAGAAACTAAAATCAATATAAAAGTAGGGTAAGACAATAGTACAAACATTCCTTAAAGGGACAAGACTAGGAGGAGGATGAGGCAGGAAGCATGCACCGATACAGCGTGTTGCCATTCAAGACTAGAATGGTGTTAAACCGAAAACCTGAGCTTATTAACAAAAGGAGGCTTTTGTATTCTTATTCACAAAAGAGTTATTTTCTTTATTTTTGTCAGGAATGCATTTAGTTTCACTTTAATTTGCATTCCAATTCTTTAAGATCATTTAAGAATTTTTTTAAATGTTTGATTATATCCCTTCTCATCTGTGTAACAAATTTCAAACAGCAACAATAGGCCTCTTTGGGCTTATTTGGCCAGCATGACGTCTCACGTTGACAAGCAGGTGTACATGCAAAGTCATGATGCACACTTTATTACAGTGGCATACTGCTGATTGTTGTCACATGCAGACACAACTGTGCAAAAAAAAAAAAAAAAAGAAATGGTAGAAAATATTCTGGAGTAAATGAAGCCTACAAAGCAAACAACATTCCTAAAGTAATATGAACAATTTGGTAACTTTTGTACCAAAGATTACTTCCAGGTCTAAGTCCGAATCACATTCACAGTCTTGGCTCACTGTAAATCGCCCTCAGGTACTAGACAGTGGACATTATGAATACTGTAGATAGATAGATAGATAGATAGATAGATAGATAGATAGATAGATAGATAGATAGATAGATAGATAGATAGATAGATAGATAGATAGATAGATAGATAGATAGATAGATAGAAGACTTTACTAAAGTTCTGATGAATTTCTCATTGTACAGCATGCTAAATCAGATAGCTTAGCATTCACCGCAGCTTGAGCAGAGACAATTAATATTTTGCCTGTTTTATGTCCGGTTTCATGGGATGTTTTACCTCCTAAAACATTACACATTTGTATGTGTAATACATGAGTACTTTTCCACCACATGATGAAGAAATGTATAAATATAAAAATGAACAGATGCGCAAACTACTTGTTTGACTAATGATAAGAGAGCTGTTGTCATCTAATAACAGGTGTAATAGGAGACAAGAAACAATATGAAAGTTTGGGGATTCCATTCAAAACAACAAGTAATCATTAAGCACTGAGTCATAACATAGACTGCAACTTAAAACAAATGCTCTTGCTTTATAGTTGAGGGAAAGGAAGAGGTGTGTCTTCAGGAGGAAGTGAGGTAACAACAGGGTTGTGAAATGCTGCTGGAAGTGGGAGGAGATTTAGGATTGGAGGTCCGCAGGAGAGGGAGAAGAGGCATCAGTAGAATGAATTAACCCCTTACTCTGTGTTTTACTCCCACTTAAGCTCTTAGACTGCTTCCCATGCGCATGTGTGTGACACAGGATTGCAGCTAGAAGATCTTCCCAGTTGTGCCACAGCTTGATATTAAAAGACATTTAACATTTTCAGGGACAGCTTGTTCTGCGGTGGGTTGGCACCCTGCCCAGGATTGGTTCCCTGCCTTGTGCCCTGTGTTGGCTGGGATTGGCTCCAGCAGACCCCCGTGACCCTGTGTTCGGATTCAGCGGGTTGGAAAATGGATGGATGGGACAGCTTGTTGTGTCTACTAACAGAACATGACACATACTGATGGAAGTTTGTCACTGTTCCTTTCAAAGTTTCCCTGGTTGAAGTGATCACCATTCAAGAGTCGCAATGATTCATCAATAGAGTGTTGGTGTGATTTGATTTATCTCTCTATTATAATAAAAAAATCTTGGGTCGAGACGTGATCTCGGAAGACACTTTGACGTTCCCTGAGAGACACTTTAACGTCCGGGGAAACAAGGCAGTGAGACAAAAGGACAGCTGCTGTACAGGCTTTTAAATGATCGACGTGCAGCGTGATGAGCACAACACGCAGCTCGGCAGCAGCAAGCCAGCCCCTGATCCATCCACATCTCCTTAGCGTGCATTCAGCACCCCCTTCACAACGCGAGTGGCAGAGATGCGAAGTGGCTGGCGCATAGCACACCCCTGGCGGGCGAGAGAAGCGAGCAGGGGGCAAAGCCCCCTAGTAAGTTGAAAAATATTTTGTATGTCTTTATTTGTAATGCTAAAGAGTAAGGAAGCTGGAAAAAACAGTTTCATTGATGGAGGAAAACACCATCTGGACCAGCTTTACAGTTTAATTATTTTCTTTCTTGCCTGTTTGTTTACTGCTACAGAAAATACTAGACTTGTTGTGAGCTTGCATGAGCTGTTTTATCAGTGAATGTTATACCTTCATACTGTAAAGTAGCTCAACTGGTAAGAGGGCCGTACCAGAGCTGTTTCAATGGTGAATAACCTCAGGACGTGTTAAGGGGTGTACCTGTCATGAGCTGCAGAGGGACAATAAAACAAAAGCATACTCTGTCTCTGTTACCTGTGGGCCAGACGGTATTTTGACTTTCCTTTTTAAAACATTTGCTGATGAGTTGACCCCAGCCTGGAGTTATTTTATTGCAGCTTTCTGTTGACACAAATATTATTTCTACAATATGGAAAAAAAACATCATTATCCAAGTTCCAAAAAAAACCTTGTTCAAAGGACAATAACGGTTTTAGAGTTGAAGCATTAACATCCATAGTGATGAAGACATTTGAATGTACAATGGTAGGGAACCTACAGAAGGAAGTACAACATCTTTTAGATCCCTGCCAATTTGCATAAGAGGATGGTAGGGGTACTGATAATGCTTTAAGTCACTGTCGGGCAACCGGTGTGACTTTCTAGGGGCGCTGCAAAAACATTTGTAAAATATTTAAAATTGCTGGTGTTTTTGAACTTTTGGAAGCTCTTATCTCTGTGAGCAAGGTTTTTCAACACTTACGGAAATGAAGTCTGAAAAACGCGAGAGACTTCAAATGATCGACAAGGAAATGTGCGTCTGTCTTTCGAAAATTGATCCTCGCATCAATCTCATATGTGCTGAACAACAATCTCAACGTTCACATTAATTAAATTTAAGATTTATCCTTTGATTCCTTTATTAATAAAATGTCTTCCAAACTTGTAAAATTAACTATTTTTATTGGTGATTGTCCATAGATTGTGTCATCACGACTTTATTTATGAGCAGTCCCTCAGGTGCGCTGCGAAAGAAAATTTTTGGACTTAGTGCACCGCAACTTGAAAAAGGTTGCCTTTCGCTGCTTTAAGTATTACAACACATCTTACTTTGAAACATCTTGAAAATCCCATTGCTTACACTACACTTTTGCTTATGGATTTTAATTCAGTATTTGATATGTTATCGCCTCAGATTCTGAGAGGGGTTTGGGGGCAACCACCCGTATACTTGAATTGGCTGCCAAACTGAAGAAATATGAAGACTCCCAATTGTAACAAATGTGAGTCCAAAACAAGAACAAAGCAAACAGGCAAACATGGTGATTTTATGGTGGGAAATGAGAAATTATGTCATCAGACAGGAACCGGAAGTGACATCCTCGGGGCTGGGGCCGGAAGTGACGTGGCCAGAACCGGAAGTTATGTCTTTGGTCCGGGACCGGAAGTGACTTCATCGGATCGAAGCAGAATTTTCCGTGGTTGGTCTGTCAATGAAAAACAGCAAGAATTGATGCACTCTGTCATCCTCTGGTTTGGCGAGGAATTACCGTCTGTAGAGCCCTTTAGCGGCCTCCCAAGCGCACGTGTGTGACAGCTGATAGAGATGAATCCTTATAATAATTAGATGGTATTTTGCATTTCTTACTGGCAGACAGCAACAAGTAAAAGATAACTCAACCCTCTTCGATATACAGGAAATACTTACTGGGGCTAGTCAGGGTTGTGTCAGCTCCCCTATACTTTTTACACTATATAAAAATAATTGTAGGTGACAGTACTCAAACAATTACATAATAAAGTTTTCTGATGATGCGGCCATTCCGAGACTACTAACCACAGACTCAGATATTGCAGTTTACAACTTGGAAATACAGGAGGTTCTGCAGTGGTGTGAGGATCATAATTTGATTTCAAATGTTAATAAAACTACAGAAATAGTCTTTGATCCAAGGTCCATTTGTGATCATGGTTCAGTTTTTATTAATGTAGAGAGAGTTGAGCAGGTAACAAAATAGAAGTATTTGGGTATTTACTTTGATAGTCAACAACAACAACATTTATTTATATAGCACATTTTCATACAAAAAAAGTAGCTCAAAGTGCTTTACGTAATGAAGAAAAGAAAAATAAAAGACAAAGTAAGAAATTAAAATAAGACAACATTAATTAACATAGAATAAGAGTAAGGTCTGATGACCAGGGAGGACAGAAAAAACAAAAAAAAAAAACTCCAGACGGCTGGAGAAAAAAATAAAATCTGCAGTCAGCTGCATTGAATCCGTCATGTGGAGTATGTTTGTTCTAGGGTTTGTCAATGCCTGCACTTCTTGTGAAGGCTTAGGGTCCATGGAGTGGACAAAAATATTATGCTGTTATTTCACAGATTAGCTATTGAATCACTTATTTGTTATGGCATTACTAGTCATTTAGCCCATTACAATAACGGGCGCTAGAACAGTAGTGCATAAACATTAGTAGGAACAGTCTATATTAAATGGCAAGGGACTTTGACCTCATTCTTTTTGTTGGTCGTATTTTTCTTTCTTTCAGCCTTTCTTTTGTTGATGTTTACTTGCTGAGCTGACCGTTCTTCGTGGGCTGCCACCGTGTATTGTGTGTCTTTAATTTTCTGTGACAGTAATACTGTCTTGTACGGCTCTATTCAATAAGGGCGCGCACAAAAAGGCGAGCTTCAAAAGGGCGACCTCAATTGAGCGCAGCGAATAAGGGCTCGCCTTTTTGTGCGCGCCCTTATTGAAGGATACAGTCTTGTATGTCCACTGGCTTGTACGTCCATAATATACCTTTAATTTTCTCTTGCAGTAATACAGGCGTGCGCATCGGTAATATGCCTTTAATCTCCTCTGACAGTAATACTGGCTTGTATGTGGCTGTAATATGCGTCACTGTATTGTGTACCTTTAATTTCCTCTCGCAGTAATACTGGTTTGTATTTCCGTAAAACGCCTCTAACTTTCCCTGACAGTAATATCGCGCGTCGCACCGTGCCCCACGCATGCGCAGTTCACCAGAAGACACCCACACATGGACACCTGGACGCACATAGGGATTTTATATATATACAGTAGATGATACAGTTTGGTAATTTGACTGTGAAACTTGGATCACAACTCCAAAATTTGATCAGAAGAGCAGGTAAAATAATTGGAAAACTGCCCCATCCTCTCTCCAGCAGATTTCTGAGGAGGCAGTGAGGAGGCACGGCTTTAAAATAATCGATGACCCAACTCTTTATAAAGAGTTTGAGCTAATGCCTTCA
Organism: Erpetoichthys calabaricus; assembly: GCF_900747795.2. Taxonomy (NCBI): domain Eukaryota; kingdom Metazoa; phylum Chordata; class Cladistia; order Polypteriformes; family Polypteridae; genus Erpetoichthys; species Erpetoichthys calabaricus. The sequence goes on from NC_041403.2 coordinate 142,107,705, forward strand.
GGCAAGAGATACAGGTTACCTACCTGTAAGTTGAGCAGGTCATTAGTTCAATTATCAATTAAATTATTAAATAACAGCAGATGTTTTTTTTTTTGAAAGTCAAGGAGTTAATATCTTTGGTGTAGGGTAGGATTATATTCTGTGTAATGTATTTAGTGTAAGTAATATGTATGTGACTTGGATGCAGTCCAGGACAAATTTCTTTTAAGAGAGATGATAAAGGCTAACCTAACCTAACCTTACGGTTATGAAGAGACAACCACCACTCTTTCTTACATTTTCTCTATGATGAAGACAACTCGGCAGCCACATTGCACCAGGCATGCAGCCTGTTTCAATACTCCAATCAAAGTCTTTGTGGTGTCACAGGCCAAGTTAGACTGAAGATAAGCCAAGAATCCCCTAGGAATGCAAGTTTCTCTGCTATTTATAGAATGAAATGATATGGGCCAACATTCACAATTTACTTTGGTTTCTTACTTTTTTTGGCATATTATCAATAATATGTGTAATTAACTTCTGTGTGTTCCTTTACTCTGTCTAACTGCCTGAGGTTACAGATGTAAAAGAGAAAGAGTGGAGGAAGTGTTAAAGTACCGGACTATAGAATGCAAAGTGTATGTTCTTTATGACTAAGGTCTACACAATAAAGAGGGGAAAGAAAATAAGGTCATCATAGAACACTACAAGACAATGCAGATTGTCAACCGAACACCTTCAGCCCTAATTCCTAAGAGTTTAGGAACTGTTCTTTAGCACCCTAATGCCTCTTTACTTCTTTGGCCTGAGTTAAAACTTCTGCTGACAGTTCAGCGAGCTTTCAAAAACTCATTGACCTGTTAATTTCCCTTCAGTATAGCACTCCACAATACAGCCGTCTACTTGTGCAGTCACTTCGGCTTTAAGAGAAACTCTTCTAAGCTGCCAGAAGTGGATTATCAGTTGAGACTTTGGATTAAGCACAAATGTTTGGGATTAGCTGGGCTGCCATTGGGTTTGTACCAACGGTGATGCTCTGGGCCATTTCCTTTTTCCCCTCAAGTTTACATTAACTGTAGATGTCAGTGTCCCCTGGGTTAACAGTAGTAATAAGGACATCCTTCAGTTAATTAAGTATCAATTTAACAAGAGTCCCTTTGTGGTATAAAGGAGTGATTGATTTATGAAGGAATTCTTCAGGGTAATAAAACATTCTTTGATTTATCATGTAGTGCTTTGCGATGAGAGTAACCAGAGAGACTTTAGATTAACTAATATTTTAGACTGAGTGGCAGGCTGCCAGTTTCTGACATAAAGTTGATATCATCCGCTTATTTGATCCTTACAGTTTTTGCAATACCTGTGCACTAAAACAGGATAACTTTGGTTAACACAAGTTTTAATTAATTTCTCATTTAGTATATTTCCTGTTTTATGTATACGTGCCTCCTAGAACTTTGCACTCCTATATTTTAAGTCTGAATTTATATGTGTAATAAATGAGTGCTTTTCCACCACATTATGTATTTATTTATTAATTTATTTTCTTAGCAGTGAAGCCTGTCTACTACATACCTTATTCCTGCATCTGTTTTCCACTGTTGAGATGGGTTTAAAATAAGTTTTATGAAAATCTTCTATCTCTAAAACAAACTAAAAGGGACTGTGATGAATGTGTTGCTGTCACATAGTCTCTGCTGCCTCTATCTCCGGTTCCATCTGTTCTTTTGTGTTCTCCACTACACTTTGCAGATGGTAGGACATTACAATCTGATACTCAGCATACATTTGTGTGACTGTTTATACCCACACCACATTTTAATTTGATTGGAGCACATTTCCACCTGACCAATTTCCACTGCTGCCCTGCTTTCATTCTGATGTGATAAATCAAACCATTTCCTTGTACTTTTCCCTGCCACTTTTTGTGTTTTAAAATCAAGGTTTCATGCTTAAGTGCTGAGTTGTCAAGATGTACTGTAATGGATAATTGATTTTGTGTTGCTAGGTTTTAGGACGAGGTAGACTGTCACAAACTGCTGAAAAAGCACCCAAACAGGAGCACACCTCTTATGTTTTATACATTATGTACATCATTATTTTTTTTGTAAATATACTCCTGAAAAAAATTAAAGGAACACTTTTAAATCCAAGTATAGCATCAAGTCAATGACACTTCTGGACTTTTGATCTGGTCAGTTAAGTAGCAGAGGGGTTTGTTAATCAGTTTCACCTGTTTTGGTGTTCATGAAATTAACAACAGGTGCACTAGAGGGGCAACAATGAGACGACCCCCAAAACAGGAATGGTTTAACAGGTGGAGGCCACTGACATTTTTCCCTCCTTATCTGTTTTGTCACTCGTTTTGCATTTGGCTACGGTCAGTGTCACTACTGGTGGCATGAGGTGATACCTGGACCCTAAAGAGGTGGCACAGGTAGTCCAACTTCTCCAGGATGACACATCAATATGTACCATTGCCAACAGGTTTGCTGTGTCTCCCAGCACAGTCTCAAGGGCATGGAGGAGATTCCAGGAGGCAGACAGTTACTCTAGGAGAGCTGGACAGGGCCGTAGAAGTTCCTTAACCCATCAGCAGGACACACCGGTATCTGCTCCTTTGGGCAAGGAGGAACAGGATGAGCACTTTCAGAGCCTACAAAATGACCTCCAGCAGGCCACTGGTGTGAATGTCTCTGACCAAACAATCAGAAACAGACTTCATGAGGGTGGCCTGAGGGCCTGACTTCCTCTAGTGGGCACCATGGAGCTTGATTAGCATTTGCCACAGAATACCACAATTGGCAGGTCCACCACTGGCGCCCTGTACATTTCACAGATGAGAGCAGGTTCACCCTGAGCACATGTGACAGACATGAGAGGGTCTGGAGAAGCTGTGAAGAACGTTATGCTACCTGTAACATCGTTCAGCACGACCGGTTTGGTAGTGGGTCAGTGATGTTCAGTCTGGGGAGTCATATCCATGGCAGGACGCCCACATCTCTACAGACTAGACAACGGTACCTTGACTGCCATTAAGTATCGGGATGAAATTCTTGGACCCACTGTCAGACCCTATGCTGGTTCAGTGGGTCCTGGGTTCCTCCTGGTGCATGAAAATGCCCAGCCTCATGTGGTGAGAGGAATTGATACCATTGACTGGCCCCCACGCTCACTCACCTGACCTAAATCCAATAGAACACCTCTGGGTGTGACATTATGTTTCGGTCCATCTGACGCCACCAGGTTGCACATCAGACTGGCCAAGAGCTCAATAATGCCCTGGTCAAGATCTGGGAGGAGATCCCCCAGGACAACATCTGTCATCTCATTAGGAGCATATCCCCCCCCCCCCCCCCCCCCCCCCCGATGTTGTCAGGCATGCATACAAGCACGTGGGGACCATACAAACTATTGAGTGCAATTTGGAGTTGCTGAAATGAAATTTCAGCAAAATGGACTAGCCTACCTGCCGCATCATTTTTTCACTTTGATTTTCGGGGTGTCTTTGAATTCAGCCCTCTGTAGGTTGATCATTTTCATTTCCATCAAACGATGTGGTATCCTTTTGTTCCTAACACATTACCATATCAGTCCATATCAGTAGAGATGTCCAGCAGGATTTTTTTTCCCATTGAGATCTGATGTGTTTTCAAAGTGTTCCTTTAATTTTTTTGAGCAGTTTATAAAGGTAGGCATGGGAATCCATGCGTAAAATTCAGTGGGAAATGTTGACGTTTATTTGCTTAGATGTAGAGAAAAAAATAAAAATGTTTACTTGTTTTTTCTGCAGGCGATCCATGCCACAGAAATCAAACGTTGCTTGAATGTCATACTGTTTATAGCTCTCCCGTAAACAGATTGGGGTTTAAAGAAAGGAATATACAAGAAATGATGAAAGGCGTCATTAGACTGTCAGCCTGTCTAATGAAGTCCAAAAGCGATTTTTCTTATAGTCAATGGAGCAGTGGCTTCTAAAAGAGTAGTTTCTAAAAGATTATTGTTTCACTTATATTTTCTGATGTTATAGCTCATCTGTGGGAACATGTCCATGGTGGTCAAGATTGCCTTTTCTGCACTACACTTTCAACAGTGTCCCAAAAACGTTGATAGTAAGGCTTTTCAGACATCCCAGTGCTTCTGCTGTCTGTGAGGCTGAAGCTAACCCAAAAACAACCATTATTTTTTCTGTTTAATGGTTATAATGGATTGGTACCTCATCCTGAGTTGGTTCACACCTTAAGGTCAATCCTGCCACAACAGGCACAAGGGGACCTATGACAGCAAACTAAATATGGAGAGTGCTAATCATCCTCATCCATAGGTAATCAAAATGCTGCAAATGTTCATTGGCTGTTTGAGCAGCCCACCTCCTGACACGCTCAGAGCCCTGCCACCTTCATTCAAGAGCAACTGGCTGCACTCCATAACTGAGCGTGCAAGATTATGTGCCGCATTATAGTGCCTCTCCTCTGCTTTCTTGGGGTACTGGAAAAATGTTTAGGTGCCAGCATCCGAGAGGGTAGCAGATTTTACTTGCCACATGTTATGACACGATTGCTGATACAATGAATAGTATAGAACATATAAAAAACTGAGCCAGTTATCTTGCCAACAAGCCAGCCACCATGTATGGTACTGTCCCATCTGCCAAAGCTAGTCTGCCTCAAAATAAATGAATCACGGGTTGACCCAGGCCATGGAGACGTGATGTCTGTCAGTCTCATCTTGACATCTCAGGTGACCTGCGCATGGATAGAATGTAACTTCTTATGGTTAACAAAAGCAGCTTTACTCTTGCTAGTTCCTCTTATTACAATATGAGGGAAGTAAAGGGCTCTGATTACATTTGGGAAACCAGACACTGCTGCTAATTGCCTTTAAATGCTGGCAAAAAGCATGTTTTATTTTATTTATATACACCCACACCATACGGAAACTGAATGAGGCACCTCACTAGTCAGTTATGACTTCCAACAGAGCAGGCATGATGGAGTGAAACTTGGCAGAGGCATCCCTGAGGTTGTGGGCAGGTCCCTGAGAAGTGACAACAGGTAGCCCCGTATAAACTGACAATTAACTGAAAACGTTTTTCAGTGAAAATATGCAGCATTGGCCCTCTTAAAAGGAAAATACCATAGATTTTCTACATCAGATTAATCACTTTTAAGGTAGTGAGACGTTAAGCACAATGATACCTTTTATTGGCTAACTGGAAAGATTACAATATGCAAGCTTTCGAGGCAACTCAGGCCCCTTCTTCACGCAAGACGTTGCCTCGAAAGCTTGCATATTGTAATCATTCTAGTTAGCCAATAAAAGGTGTCATTTTGCTTCACTTCTCACCACATTCATAATGGCTAACACAGTACAACACCCTAGTACTACAGACATACAAGTCACTTTTAAGGTTTAATATATTTGTCATGTTAACACATTCTAATAATGGCTTGGTGATATGAATTATTATATAATAATTCATATCACTGAGTCGTTATTATAATACGTTATATATTTTAATATGTTATATTAATATAAACCAGATTGGTAAAAAAAAAATATTTATTGATGAATTACAGCATTCTAAACATTGTCACCTTCTATATACTTCCCTTCCTGGGGCCTCATGTATAACGCCATGCGTAGAATTCACACTAAAACATGGCGTAAAGACAAAAGCAGAAATGTGCGTATGCCCAAAAAAATCCATAAATCTGTGTGTTTGTCAACTTCCACGTTCTTCCGCTCCATTAATCCCGGTCAGCATGAAAAGTAACACACGTGCCTGCTGCCACTCCCAAACTCCTCCCAGAATTACGCCTCTTTGAATATGCAAATCAATATAAATAGCCCTTAAGCTCAGCGTTCTGTGAAAAGGCAATGGCAAAAGCACGTGGGAAAATAGAAGAATTTCACCGAATACCAAGTGGAGGCAAGGAAAAACTTACTATTTGTTGGTTTTAACAGTGGCATGAACAACAAAAGGAAGTTGATCAAGTGACATAGAGTGTCAGAGAAACTCGAAAGCTCAAGTTCACAAAGTCGCACAGTGCCTGAAATAAAAAAGAAGTTGTCAGATATCAAAGTCACCATGAAAAGACAAGTCGTAGCCCACCGTCTGAGTGTCATATGAAAGCTTATTAGGGTACAGATAAAAAAAAAAAAAAAATAGGGACACAGTGGGAAAAAAGCTCTTTAATCTTGAAATGTGTACTTTAATCATGTAGTTTATTTTGTCATTAAAGTAGAACATCATAAACTTCATCTTTAAATCATTTAATTTACTAGTTTCTCCGATCCCATTGTAACTAAAGTAGCATGTTAAATGCTTTGTTTTGTACATGTTCTTCTATGTGCTCTATGTGTGTTAATCACTACATTTTTTTAAACGGGCTTTCTCTTCCTCCGACAGGACACAGAATCCATTACATTCGTGATATTACAGCTCTCTGAATAATTAAAATACTGAGATGTATACTTGATATCATTTTCATGATGATAGGAGTTAAAGCATGTTATTAAACATGGGAATACGGTGACGCAGTGATAGTGATGAGCTGGCGCCCTGTCCAGAGATTGTTCCTGCCTCCCGCAAGATGCTTGCTGCGCCGTGCATGACCTTCAATGAAATAATTTATTACAGCAGTACTGTCTCTTTCAAACGTGCTAACCCCGAATTCCTGTCCTTCCTTTTCATTCTCCAAGTAACCAATCGCCACACAATCAGCTCTGTAATAGATGTTAAGCCATCTGTAAGCTTAGAACGCTGATTCTTCAAAAATTTTAAGGAACATTGAAATATCTTTGTATACATGTTTAATTATTCTATCCATTTATCCTTCCAGTGTCGCGCCTGCCCCAACAAGAATACAGAGCGAGGCAGGAACAATTCCTGAAGGACGCATCAGATCATTGCTAGCGCTGCACCTCTGTGTCCTCACATGTTTAATTATTAACAATATAGATTATTTAAATGATGTTAACATTTTATCTGTATAATGTAATAAACATATTTTGCAGCATTTCATCTTAAAAATGATATCGTCATCATATGTAAATACACTCTTTTTAAAGTGGCTCTGGTTGTGCAATATTATAACTGTATCTCAAGTTTACAGTGAGGTAATTGTACTTATAAGTAAAAACAGTTGTACAAGGAGCACTTAATGGACTGATTGAGTGCGTTTATAGCTCTTGGTGTGAAACTGTTTTTGAACCGCGAGGTCCGTACATGAAAGGCTCTGAAGTGTTTGTCGTATGAGAGCAGTTCAATAGGCAGCATGGCTCAGGCAGCATGTGCTTGATGCTGTATACCAATAATTCTTTTTCCAATCAGCTACTGTAGAGCTGTGATTCTACACTCAGATACAGTGGGATAAATACTCTGAGTGGTGCATTGAGAGAAACAACGCTAAAGCTGCTATGGTATTTGGAATAGTTTGGCCATTCCGTTAACCATTATATAGTTACAGGTTAATTACAATCAGTTGTCTTAAACTAATAAACAATATGCAGTTAATTTCAGTGCATTTGATAAAGCTGCATCAGGGATGTGGATCTAAAAAAGAAAGGGAAACCACACAGGGACAAAAGCACTGCTTTGACGCTGGGTGCTGCCAGTTTGCAAAATCGAGCGGAGAACTTGTGTATGCCAAGCATTTAGCTGGCGTGAAAATGTGAGCGGCTTTACGCCAAGTTTAGGTTTTATGCATCGCTATGTGAGCGTGGAAGCAGGCTTACGCAACATTTTTGTGTATATGCACTGTTTTTACATCTCTACACCACTCCATACATATCTTCCATTGATTGAAACAGTGCTGGAAGTATTCTTGCTTGAGGCTCTTCAACAGGCTTGACGTTTCTGTCTTCATTTCATCCACTGAAGAAATATGTGTTCCTTTCAGGTCACTTTTGATTTTCGGGAACAAGTAAAAATCACAAGGAGCTAAATCAAGCAAATAGGGAAGATAATCGATAACAGGAATGTTTTTGTCAGTCAAACACTGCTTTACGGAAAAACAGAAAATTCGCAGAAATTTGATTTTGGTTCGCTGTTTGATTTTTTTACCCGACATTATTGCGGCAACTCATGTAACGATTGTTGTGCAAATACTGACTGGGCTACTCACAGGGTATACCAAGCTGGTCGGTGGTTTGAGAGGGCGTGTTGAAGGGAAATGGTTTTATAATTCATGTCCGGTCGACCTCTAGACGATTTTCCAGGAAAGCCCCAAGCCCAGTCCGGTTATTTTTGTGTCTCACCTCATATATATTTAGCTAATTTGGCTGCATTTCCCTGCTTCATGAAGGGTTGCATCATTTCCCAGCCTGTCCAATATGTTACAAATGCATGGGTCGGCTTTGCCACAAATAGCTTTCATATCAAGTTTTCTATTATGAATCCCAGCATTTGGGTGGGAAGTCATATACACGTTTTTGAGACAGTTTTTGTGCGCACACAGGCTTTATAAACAAGGCCCCAGGATGGTCCGGGTCCCCTAATCGTCTGTAGCTGTGGCCTATGACAACATAGGAAGGCTGTAGCAATCTGAAAAGCCTCAAGATTCTAACTCTCTCCCTGCTGGTATAATTTCTCCAGCATGCTAGAAAAAAATTGCACTTGAGGTGACAAATTTGAGTTTTAAACACCTTTTTATAATGCCCTGTAGATGTGGCTGACAATAGCAGTGTAAATTAATTGTTTCTCTTCTGAGTTCAAATTACATACACCAGTAGAGACAGTGATGTTTCCATCACCTTGACAGCTTTTGTGAAAAAAATTGCTCTTGTTTGAAAAACGAAAGACGTATCATGAGAACATGGATGTGGACCCCCACGTTTTGTAAAGTTGGTCAGTCTCTGGCCTTTGCAAATAATGACTGGTAAATTACTGATGCTGTTGTTAGCAGATTAATAGGATGTTTAGGGCTTGGTGGGGGGACCGGTGCTGAGATCTACTCAGTGTCTGTTGAAATTAATGATTTGGGCAGAATAAGAAAAGGTCACCCAGCAACGTGTACATGTTTGAAAAGGCCAGTATGCATTGCTTTGAAGCCACGATGATCGCACTTCATGATGTGGCTAAGTCATCATAGGCCATGACAACCAGCTTTAAACATAATGCTGCAAATTAACTCTAAACATTGAGAGCGTGTGAAAGTTGCCTTTACTGCTTTCTCTGTCTGTCTTTATATTATGTGGTGCACATTGTAACCCACGTTTGACAAAACAAACACAAATAGACTACAAAGTGTACCGGAAAACAAGGACCAATCTTGTTCTTCTTATTCTTTTGGCTGCTCCCGTTAGGGGTCGCCACAGCAGATCATCTTCTTCCATAGGAAAACAAGGACAAATAAAATGTTATAAAAGAAACATAAGGTAAACCACAAGGAAGTAGATGCCCTTAAATGAATCAAATGTGTCTTTATGTTCAAACTTGCATGGACACTTCCAGTATAATAATGTACTCTATCATAAGGCATGTGTCATCACCAAATGGGTGTCTGAAGCAAGACATGTTCAGTTGTCCAGTTTACAGTGGCCACACAATGCAGTTATGGTCCAACATTCCTTGAACAACTCACCCAGTATCTTGTAGAAAGCAGTCCCAAATGTATTCATGCTGTTCTGAAGGCCAGAAGAGACGTAACCCACTACAAGATACCCGCACCTATTAACGTTGCAACTCAGCGTGTATTCATATTCAATAGCTGAAGTACAGGCAGATTACGTGACTTAAAAATGGCTTGGAGATGAGATTTGAGCAGTCAACCTTGTGCTTTAAAGTCCAGTGCTAAAACCACTGTTACTATACAAGGAGGCTACAAAATTCTTCAGCTGGCAAATCCTTGTTTAATTTTTTGCCCGTAACATAGGGCACCACCACAATGTGCTTTACAGAGCACTTAAGGCTACTGTATAAAACAAAATGTGATTTATAATATGATGCAGGGCCAGAGGTCCTTAATTGGAAAGATGCACTAAACTGTGAAGAACACAACAAAATCCATGCATCCATTTATCCAATAGCTGATCCTGATTTTTTTTGTTTTATTACAAAGGTGAAGAGAGTTGGAGCTAGAGATCTGCATTTCTGCAGGGCCTGAGAAGAATTCTTTCCATATCGGTGATCATACTGTAGACACCTATCAGAACTAGTTGGGCACAGAGCAGGCTATGAGGGTCTCTAGGCTGAAAAAACAAGATGGTGTATACAACATAACATCCTTGGACGAATTTTCAGCAGGTTTCATTCACTCTGCCCAAAGAAATCTAATATACATTGTTCAACAATGGTGTAATCCCTCAGCAGAGCGTCAATGTTCATTTAACCTTGACTTCAATGAGACTAATGGCACAGCACTGTGCTCTGTATGTTCAATCTACCCATAAGTCATTGCAAACATGTTGTATGGCATTGGCTTCTATTTGTTGCTCTTACCGTGTAATTTTCACATTGCTTTTACTTTTGATTTACTCTGCAGGGAAGGTGGGGAAAGAATGTGACTGCATGTCGCCCTGGGCAGTGCAAAATCTCATACCCACAACGTCACCTGTGGTGTCCCACAGGGCACTGTGCTGGGACCCATCCTCTTCACCATTTACATGCTCCCTCTTGGAAATGTCATTAGCAGACATGGTTTATCTTTCCATTGTTATGCTGATGACACTCAGCTTTACCTCAGGACCACCCCCACCTCCTCTATTGCTCCTCTGCCAATATCTACATTGACTACCTGCCTGGAGGAGATAGAGGTGTGGATGAGGCTCAATTTTCTTCAGCTAAACAGATCCAAAACAGAAGCCATCTTAGTTGGCACAGCACACCATTTCCGCTCTTCTACCATCACCAGTATCACTCTCGCTGGCCAAAACATCCCCCTTTCTACATCTGTCACCAATTTGGGTGTTAAAATGGACCCTCAACTCACCTTTGACACCCACATCAAATACCTCTGTAAGTTTTCTTTCTACCACCTCAAGAACATCGCTAAACTACCAACTCTCACCCTGGCAGATGCAGAGAAGCTCGTCCATGCCTTTGTCTCCTCCAGGCTTGATTACTGTAATGCGCTCTTTATCGGGATTCCCGGCAAGAGTATCCAGAGACTCCAGTATATCCAGAATAGCGCTGCCAGGATCCTGATGAGGGTGCGAAAGCATGACCATATCACCCCAATCCTGAAAACCCTTCACTGGCTCCCTGTCCCACTCAGAATTGAGTACAAGGTCTCCCTCCTCACCCATCAGTGTATTTATGGACATGCCCCCCTTTACTTACAGGAACTCCTTACTCCTTATACCTCCTCACGCACCCTCCGCTCTGTACACACTAACACTCTCCAAGTCCCTAGAACCAAGCTTCGCAGTATGGGTGATAGGGCCTTTTCATCTGTGGCGCCGAGACTGTGGAATGCCCTCCCTGACTACCTGAGAGCCCCACAGTCGACTGATGTTTTTAAAAGGAATCTAAAAACTCATCTTTTTAGAAAGACATTCTGTTAAAGTACAAATAGATTCTCTTGTTTTATTATTTTATTTTTACTCTGTAGCACTTTGAGATTGTTAAAATATAAAGCACAATATAAATAAAATTTATTATTATTATTATTATTAAGGACCAGTGATGGTGAAGGTAGAAAAATTTAAATACTTGGGATCAGCAGTCCAAAGCAATATTTAATATTAATATAGCAAGTGTTTGGCAGAGAGGTGAAGAAGAGAGTGCAGGCGGGGTGGACTAGGTGGAGACGGCTGGCAGCAGTGATTTGGGATAGAAGAGTAACTGCAAGAGTGAAAGGGAAGGTTTATAAAATGGTACCGAGACCAGCTATGTTGTATGGGTTGGAGATGATGGCATTGACACAGAGACAGGAGGCAGAGCTGGAAGTGGCAGAGTTGAAGATGTTACAATTTTAGATCAGATTAACAAGGGTAGACAAGATTAGGATTGAGTATATTAAAGGGATACCACAGGTATGACAGTTTGGAGACCAAGTTAGAGATGCGAGATTGAGATGGTTTGGGCATGTGCAAAGGAGAGATGAGGGGTACATCAGGAAAAGAATGTTGAGAGTGGAACTGCCAGGCAAAAAGTTAAAGAGGAAGACCTAAGAAGAGGTTTATGAATGGATGTGGTAAGTGAGGACATGAAGGCAGTCAGTGTGGCAGAAAACGATGTAAGAAACAGGGATAGATGGAGACAAACGATCCTCTGTGACGCCCCCTAAATGGGAGCAGCAGAAAGAAGAAGAAGAATTTTCTACAGTGCAAACAAAACACCACAGAGTCACGAAAAGAAAAGCAATATAATCAAAACAAGGTGACCAAAAGACCAGAAGGATTTATTGAAAAAAACATAACACTAAATTAATAGAGTGTGGCTCTCCAGGAATCAGAAAAACTGATACCCTCTCCATGTCTCCATATCTTTTTGTAAAGTGAGATTGATTGCTGTAATGACACCCTCAGATATTCAACAACATGCGCAAACATGATGTCTACTGTGGAGTTGTCAGTTTGACAGGCCCATGTTGGGATTTGGAGGATCATTAGTAGTCAGGGAAAGATCCTCTTATATAATACGCTACCGTGGCTGTCCGTTTGTCTGTCCAGGATTTGAAATCACCTGTAGCTCACAAACCGTTTGAACTATTGACCTGAAATTAGGTACACATATACTATGTGACGTCTACTATCTGCTGTGGCACCTGGCTGGGAGCGGAGGAAGGCTTGTGCCTCCTCCAGGACATGAGGGGGCGTCCTCCCTGGTTGCCTTGGGGACCACGGGTACAGAGCTTGGAAGCTCAACCCTGTAGGGGCCCGTGGTCACCGCCAGGGGGCGCCCCGATGCCTTGGGAGCTCTGGACCTCAGCACTTCCGCCACACCCGGAAGTACTGGGGGGAAGAGTATTGGGGACACCGGGAGGACTTCCGGATATGTCGACAGAGCTTCCGCCACTCAGGGGTGTGGCTACAGGAGCCCTCAGGATACACCTGGAGTCCTTCCGGGGTGAATAAAAGGGGCCGCCTCCCTCCAGTCAGGGGCAAGAGTCGGGTGGAAGAGGACGAAGCTTGGTGAAGAGGAGTGGAGGCGGACCAGAGACATTTAAGGCATTGTGTTGTGGCAAGGACTTGAGGGGTGATTGGTGCTGCGGCACTGGGTTTGTGCTCATGATAAGTGTAAATAGTAGTTGTGAATAAACGTGTGTGGTTTAAACATTATGCCTACCTGTCTGTGTCCGGGCTGTTCCCCACACTGCTCTTTTTAATTCAATTTTATTTTATTATAGAATCATGTGTATGGGTGCCGTTCTCATTCCCTACCACCTTCGCCGTCACTTCCCCTTCCTCTTCATATCTTAAATCATTCTTGAGGCAGATTGAAGACTTAAGTGCCAGCTTAAATGAAAAATTAAGGAAAACATACTAGGTAATTGCAACACAAAAACTGACTTATTCAGTTTTAACTCGAAAAGATGCCAATGAAAGAAGAGAAGAAGCGGGCCACTAGGGTGGAGAAAAGAAGAGCTGCTCAGGGAGCAGCAAGCGAGTCAACCTCTGAGCAAATAAATGCTAAACATACAGAGAAAGAGAATGAAAACTATGAATGCTCAAGTCAAGTGTATTCACTGCACATTGTTGTGCAGTACACTGTTACTGGTATTGAATAAAAAGAGTCAAAAACACTCCTAAATACCTGCCAACCTGACATTCCCCACATGTTAGGAGTGGAGATTCAGGACACCATGTCCACTGCCGGTGATGGTTGTGCTGTTTCTAGGCCCCATGATTCATTAATCTAGAAAAGTGCTAAGGAGAAGGCATGGAAACCAGAAGGATCGCGGTCATCCTTAACTTTTATAGGGAAATCTAAATGTTGATGACAACTACTCTGTGAAAACAAAAACTCTTATTTCCCTTAAAAATATTTGAGGACTGACATTCCACTGGCTTAATTGCCAGAACTCTTTTAGAAAGGGAACAACACACCTCTAACCCCTCAACACACACTTTCTCCTCTTTTGGCAGCTCAAATGTTGCTCACAGATCCCCTGTATCTAGTCCTGGCAGCTTTTAGCACTGTGGATGGCACCTTCGGGCTGGGTTTATACTTCACGCAACGCGACGTGTGCTCCAGAGGACGCTCCGGCTACGCAGGCATTGTACTGTTAATGCTTGTGTGCGTACTTTACTTAAATCTGGAGGAATCCAGCAGGTGGCAGTGTGAGATATTATCATGGTGAGAAGACGTTTGGCTTCTCTGTGTTGTGAATTGCCTGGAACACCCATTAAATTCTGATGACACCTTACCGCAATATCTTTGAAAAGGATGTTTATTGATTAAATCCATCAATCCAGGGATGTGTCCATTCTAGTAAGCATTGGGCTCGAGGCAGAAACAATCCCTGGAAGAGGCCTCAGCTCATCGCAAGGTCAATACAAGCACACATATACACTGGAGTCATTTTAGCGGCACCAAATACCCAAATCTGCATATCTTTGGAAGGAAACCAGAACACAGTGTGGAAACCCAGCAGGAGAACATGCAAACTCCAAGCAGGGAATATCAGCGACGTGACTCCCTGCCAGACAGCAGTGCTACCGCTATGTCACCGTGTCACCAGCATGTGTGTAATTATTAACAGCATTCATTATTTAAACGAAATTAACAATTTATCTGTAAAATGTAACATACATAGTTTAATGCATTTCATCATGAAAGTGATATCAAGTATAAATCTAAAGATTCTAAATTTGCAGAGAGTTGGAATATCATACATTTAATGTGTTCAGTGTGGTGATCTATTGCTACTTGTCGCTGCTGTCAGGTCAAGAGGAAGTTTAAGAAGCTCGTAATGATTAAAAACTTGGATGACGTTTACGACGGTCTGCTTTAATGATAAAGTAAGCTATGAGATTAAAGTGGACATTTCGAGATTAAAGCTGAAATTTCCACTTTAATCACAAAATACACGTTTTCACCATGTCCTTAATTTTTTTCTCTGTGGCTCAAATTCAGCGCTGTACATTATGTTGCTGTTGTGAAGCTGCAAATTAAAAGACGGCACAAAAGATGGTACGTGAGACTTTTAAAATGTATCGTGTAATTACGATCGGGAATATGCAACACTTGAATATAAAAGCACCACGAATGCATCAGTATGTCGGCATTTTGCTTCACCACATCGAACCATTCATCAAACATCGAAGCGCGCACATCGATCCCGTTGGATCTGCATAGAAGCTTTCTGTCACATGTAGATAGTAAACAAAGACTCTGACGTCACGTTCTGACTTTTATCACACTGTGCCCCCGACTTTTTGCTGGTACTGCAACTCGTGCACGCGTCGCGTTAATTTCTGAAGATCTGCTCAGATGACTCGTCAAATGAACGCTGGGAATGCGTTGCAGCCATGATGCGTGCGCATACGCATTCTGAGCGTGAAGTATAAACGAGCCCTAACAGGCTTACATTTTCAAAACATTTACACATTGGCCTCCATTGGGTTGCTTTTGGGTGTTTATTCAAAGCTTTCTGGGTGCAGTGGAATGTGGAATCAAAGCTGGGTGGGTGTCAAAAGTCTGTAGGAACAGGAATTAAAGTCCTGGTCAGCCATAAAGCTGGTGCTTGTCCCATCTAAATAAAAATAGCTAGTTAGTTAGTTAGTTAGTTAGTTACTGTGCATCCAGAAAGTATTCACAGCGCATCACTTTTTCCATCCATCCATCCATCCATTGTCTCCCGCTTATCCGCGGTCGGGTCGCGGGGGCAGCAGCTTGAGCAGAGATGCCCAGACTTCCCTCTCCCCGGCCACTTCTTCTAGATCTTCCGGGAGAATCCCAAGGCGTTCCCAGGCCAGTCGAGAGACATAGTCCCTCCAGCGTGTCCTGGGTCTTCCCCGGGGCCTCCTCCCGGTTAGACGTGCCCGGAACACCTCACCAGGGAGGCGTCCAGGAGGCATCCTGATCAGATGCCCGAGCCATCTCATCTGACTCCTCTCGATGCGGAGGAGCAGCGGCTCTACTCTGAGCCCCTCCCGGATGACTGAGCTTCTCACCCTATCTTTAAGGGAAAGCCCAGACACCCTGCGGAGGAAACTCATTTCAGCCGCTTGTATTCGCGATCTCGTTCTTTCGGTCACTACCCATAGCTCATGACCATAGGTGAGGGTAGGAACATAGATCGACTGGTAAATTGAGAGCTTCGCCTTGCGGCTCAGCTCCTTTTTCACCACAACAGACCGATGCAGTGCCCGCATTACTGCGGATGCCGCACCGATCCGCCTGTCGATCTCACGCTCCATTCTTCCCTCACTCGTGAACAAGACCCCGAGATACTTGAACTCCTCCACTTGGGGCAGGATCTCGCTACCAACCCTGAGAGGGCACTCCACCCTTTTCCGGCTGAGGACCATGGTCTCGGATTTGGAGGTGCTGATTCTCATCCCAGCCGCTTCACACTCAGCTGCGAACCGATCCAGAGAGAGCTGAAGATCACGGCCTGATGAAGCAAACAGGACAACATCATCTGCAAAAAGCAGTGACCCAATCCTGAGCCCACCAAATCGGACCCCCTCAACGCCCTGGCTGCACCTAGAAATTCTGTCCATAAAAGTTATGAACAGAATCGGTGACAAAGGGCAGCCCTGGCGGAGTCCAACTCTCACTGGAAATGGGTTCGACTTACTGCCGGCAATGCGGACCAAGCTCTGGCACCGATAGTACAGGGACCGAACAGCCCTTATCAGGGGGGCCGGTACCCCATACTCTCGGAGTACCCCCCACAGGATTCCCCGAGGGACACGGTCGAATGCCTTTTCCAAGTCCACAAAACACATGTAGACTGGTTGGGCAAACTCCCATGCACCCTCCAGGACCCTGCTAAGGGTACAGAGCTGGTCCACTGTTCCGCGACCAGGACGAAAACCACACTGTTCCTCCTGAATCCGAGGCTCAACTATCCGACGGACCCTCCTCTCCAGGACCCCTGAATAGACTTTTCCAGGGAGGCTGAGGAGTGTGATCCCTCTGTAGTTGGAACACACCCTCCGATCCCCCTTCTTAAAGAGGGGGACCACCACCCCGGTCTGCCAATCCAGAGGCACTGTCCCTGATGTCCATGCGATGTTGCAGAGGCGTGTCAACCAAGACAGTCCTACAACATCCAGAGCCTTGAGGAACTCCGGGCGTATCTCATCCACCCCCGGGGCCCTGCCACCAAGGAGTTTTTTGACCACCTCGGTGACCTCAGTCCCAGAGATGGGGGAGCCCACCCCTGAGTCCCCAGGCTCTGCTTCCTCATTGGAAGGCATGTTAATGGGATTGAGGAGTCTTCGAAGTACTCCCCCCACCGACCAACAACGTCCCGAGTCGAGGTCAGCAGTGCACCATCCCCACCATATACAGTGTTGACACTGCACTGCTTCCCCTTCCTGAGACGCCGGATGGTAGACCAGAATCTCCTCGAAGCCATCCGAAAGTCGTTCTCCATGGCCTCCCCAAACTCCTCCCACGCCCGAGTTTTTGCCTCAGCAACCACCAAAGCCGCATTCCGCTTGGCCTGCCGGTACCTATCAGCTGCTTCCAGGGTCCCACAGGACAAAAGGGTCCTGTAGGACTCCTTCTTCAGCTTGACGGCATCCTTCACCGCCGGTGTCCACAAGCGGGTTCGGGGATTGCCGCCACGACAGGCACCGACCACCTTACGGCCACAGTTCCGGTCAGCTGCCTCAACAATGGAGGCACGGAACATGGCCCATTCGGACTCAATGTCCCCCACCTCCCTCGGAATGTGGTCGAAGTTCTGCCGGAGGTGAGAGTTGAAGCTACTTCTGACAGGGGGCTCTGCCAGACGTTCCCAGCAGACCCTCACAACACGTTTGGGCCTGCCAGGCCTGACCGGCATCCTCCCCCACCATCGAAGCCAACTCACCACCAGGTGGTGATCAGTTGACAGCTCCGCCCCTCTCTTCACCCGAGTGTCCAAGACATGTGGCCGCAAGTCCGACGACACGACCACAAAGTCGATCATTGAACTCAGGCCTAGGGTGTCCTGGTGCCAAGTGCACATATGGACACCCCTATGCTTGAACATGGTGTTCGTTATGGACAATCCGTGACGAGCACAAAAGTCCAATAACAAAACACCGCTCGGGTTCAGATCGGGGGAGCCATTCCTCCCAATCACACCCTTCCAGGTCTCACTGTCATTGCCCACGTGAGCATTGAAGTCTCCCAGCAGAACGAGGGAGTCCCCCGAAGGTATGCCCTCTAGCACCCCCTCCAGGGACTCCAAAAAGGGTGGGTACTCCGAACTGCTGTTCGGTGCATACGCACAAACAACAGTTAGGACCCGTCCCCCCACCCGAAGGCGAAGGGAGGCTACCCTCTCGTCCACTGGGGTAAACCCCAATGTACAGGCTCCAAGTCGGGGGGCAATAAGTATACCCACACCCGCTCGGCGACTCTCACCGGGGGCAACTCCAGAGTGGTACAGAGTCCAGCCCCTCTCAAGGAGATTGGTTCCAGAGTCCAAGCTGTGCGTCGAGGTGAGTCCGACTATATCTAGCCGGAACCTCTCAACTTCGCGCACTAGCTCAGGCTCCTTCCCCTTCAGAGAGGTGACATTCCACGTCCCAAGAACCAGCTTCTGTAGCCGAGGATCGGACCGCCAAGGTCCCTGCCTTCGGCCACCACCCAACTCACACTGCACCCGACCTCCTTGGCCCCTCCCATAGGTGGTGAGCCCATGGGAAGGGGGACCCACATTGCCTCTTCGGGCTGTGCCCGGCCGAGCCCCATGGGTGCAGGCCCGGCCACCAGGCGCTCGCCATCACTTTTTCCACATTTTGTTGTGTTACAGCCTTATTCCAAAATGGATTAAATTCATTTTTTTCCTCAGAATTCTACACACAACACCCCATAATGACAACGTGAAAAAAGTTTACTTGAGATTTTTGCAAATTTATTAAAAATAAAAACATTGAGAAAGCACATGTACATAAGTATTCACAGCCTTTGCCATGAAGCTCAAAATTGAGCTCAGGTGCATCTTGTTTCCCCTGATCATCCTTGAGATGTTTCTGCAGCTTAATTGGAGTCCACCTGTGGTAAATTCAGTTGATTGGACATGATTTGGAAAGGCACACACCTGTCTATATAAGGTCCCACAGTTGACAGTTCATGTCAGAGCACAAACCAAGCATGAAGTCAAAGGAATTGTCTGTAGACCTCTGAGACAGGATTGTCTCGAGGCACAAATCTGGAGAAGGTTGCAGAAAAATTTCTGCTGCTTTGAAGGTCCCAATGAGCACAGTGGCCTCCATCATCCGTAAGTGGAAGAAGTTCAAAACCACCAGGACTCTTCCTAGAGCTGGCCGGCCATCTAAACTGGGCGATTGAGGGAGAAGGGCCTTAGTCAGGGAGGTAACCAAGAACCTGATGGTCACTCTGTCAGAGCTCCAGAGGTCCTCTGTGGAGAAAGGAGAAACTTCCAGAAGGACAACCATCTCTGCAGCAATCCACCAATCAGGCCTGTATGGTAGAGTGGCCAGACAGAAGCCACTCCTTAGTAAAAGGCACATGGCAGCCCGCCTGGAGTTTGCCAAAAGACACCTGAAGGACTCTCAGACCACGAGAAAGAAAATTCTCTGGTATGATGAGACAAAGATTGAACTCTTTGGTGTGAATGCCAGGCGTCACATTTGGGGGAAACCAGGCACCGCTCATCACCAGGCCAATACCATCCCTACAGTGAAGCATGGTGGTGGCAGCATCATGCTGTGGGGATGTTTTTCAGCGGCAGGGATGGGGAGACTAGTCAGGATAAAGGGAAAGATGACTGCAGCAATGTACAGAGACATCCTGGATGAAAACCTGCTCCAGAGCGCTCTTGACCTCAGACTGGAGCGACGGTTCATCTTTCAGCAGGACAACGACCCTAAGCACACAGCCAAGATATCAAAAGAGTGGCTTCAGGACAACTCTGTGAATGTCCTTGAGTGGCCCAGCCAGAGCCCAGACTTGAATCTGATTGAACATCTCTGGAGAGATCTTAAAATGGCTGTGCACCGACACTTTCCATCCAACCTTATGGAGCTTGAGAGGTGCTGCAAAGAGGAATGGGCAAAACTGGCCAAGGAGAGGTGTGCCAAGCTTGTGGCATCATATTCAAAAAGACTTGAGGCTGTAATTGCTGCCAAAGGTCATCGACAAAGTATTGAGCAAAGGCTGTGAATACTTATGTACATGTGATTTCTCAGTTTTTTTATTTTTAATAAATTTGCAAAAACCTCAAGTAAACTTTTTTTCACTTTGTCATTGTTGGGTGTTGCGTGTAGAATTCTGAGGAAAAAAATGAATTTAATCCATTTTGGAATAAGGCTGTAACATCACAAAATGTGGGAAAAGTGATGCGCTGTGAATACTTTCTGGATGCACTGTAGTTTTTACAGAATCTTAAGAAATATGGAATTATTAAAACAAACAGAAACATCTTCCCCCCACAAAAATTACAAAAGCAAAAAAAAAAATAAAACTTATGACTTGGCCAGTGATAAGAAGGCAGTCACAGTGATGCATTATGCTGGTGTATTGCTGTTGGTGTACAGGAGTCCCAATAGCCTTTTTTGGCGCATTTCTTCTGAATAATTTGTTGGCTAAAAGTACTTCATGCCAGTGTGTCATGAAC
Source organism: Erpetoichthys calabaricus (assembly GCF_900747795.2). Classification (NCBI taxonomy): domain Eukaryota; kingdom Metazoa; phylum Chordata; class Cladistia; order Polypteriformes; family Polypteridae; genus Erpetoichthys; species Erpetoichthys calabaricus. Next base: position 142,128,380 of record NC_041403.2, read on the forward strand.
AGGATGTACAGAATTGTGCATAATGGCACTCGGTTTTCTTTTCACTGTCTTCTCTGCTATTATTTCCATTGGGTACAGAGTGTGGCCTATAATTGAGCCTACATTCTTAATCAACTTGATGATTTGGTGATGTTACTAGCCCAGCATACCACAGAATAAAACATCACGCTGGCTATTCCAGAGTTATTGAATATGTAATGGATGGCACTACCCATATTAAAGGAGCGCAGTCTTCTAAGAAAAAGAGTGTCTGCTCTGTGCTTTCTCTTATATCCCCTCCATTGATGTGGACCCCAAGTCGCAGTATACCTCCACATCCATTCCCTGAATCGCGCCCAGGCATAGAGGTTCTTTGGTGTGGAATACATCAATGACCATTTTGTTTGTTTTTGTTTTGTTGTAGGACACCATAGGCTCATCCACCAGCACATTTATATACTTTAACTCTTTAATTATGTTAAAGTACTTTAATGACATTAGCAACTGTGTACAGGTACATAGTGTGATGAAGCAATGTATCTCCATGAGCCCCACCTGCAACATATTGCAACATACAACAAGGTGTGGCAGAAACAATACAATATTTAGATAATATACAATAGAATAAGATACAAAGACAGACAATACCATCATATAACAGTATAGTGTGACATGGATTTAAATTTACCAGAATAAAGTAATATTGTACAATAAATAAGATATTACACAGAGACAATTTGCAGCATTGAACTGCACTGAGTGTGTGTGATAAGGTTATTAAAAGCACATAACTGGACAAAAATATGCCCGTTGTAACAGTAAACAGAAGATAAAATGCAGGTGCTGTTGAAAAAGTCCAAATTGTAATATAAGTATATAAAGCATAAAATGAGGTAGTACACTGGAATGACACTGGTTGAACAGGAACTAGATCTTCATGTGTGCTCAGAATTCTGATGGCCTGTAGTTTGAGACTGTTACTCAGTCTTACAGAAGCAGAGTGGAAATTTCGTTACCACTGGCTGGATGGTAGAAGAGAGAAGAGTCCATGTGATTGGTAGGAATGGTGTTTCACAATGGTACTGGCTCTGTTGTAGCAGCTGGTTTGGTAAACGTCTTTCAGGGGAGGTAGAGGAGCACCAATAACTTTCTCAGCTGCTCTCACTGTCTGCTGTAGTGTGTTGCAGTCTGAAACATTGCAGTTCCTGCACCTGATATTGATGCAGATACAAAGAGCAGACTTTCAATGGAACACCTATAGAATATGGTGAGGATTGGTTGGACAGGGGGGTTTGCTCTTTTCAGTCTTCGCAAAAAGTACAAGTGCTGCTGAGCTGAGGGACCAAGAAAGGTCATCCGTGATGTGAACCCCAAGGAAACTGGTGTTTTTGACTCTCTCAACAACAGTGCCGTCAGTGGTGAGAGGTGGGTGAGCAGTGCTGGATTTCCTGAAGACTATTATCATCTCTTTTGTCTTTTCAACATTAAGAGAGAGACTGTTACACTTACACCAGGCAGCCACTATTGCCACCACCTCCATGTATGCTGAGACATCATCATTCTTAAGGAGACCAACCACTGTCATGTCATCTGCAAACCTGATGATTTGGTTTGAACTGAACTGTTCTGAGCAGTTATGTGTCAACAGTGTAGAAATTAAAGGGCCAAGGACCCAGCCCTGTGGTGCTGCTGTGCTCAGGAAGTCTAAAACCCACATTACAAGGGGGTTGTTGGGGCCAGCTCACTGAGCTTAGTGTATTGTCTGTGTGGAATGATAGTGTTGAATGCTGAGCTGAAGTCAATGAACAGCATCCTTATATGTCAGTCCATATTGTCCAGATGAGTCAGTGACAGATGAAGTGCAGTGGATATGGCATCATTGATAGACCAGTTGGTGTGGTAAGCAAACTGGACGGGGTCTAGTGAGCTGGGGAAGGCAGCTTTGATGTGGCTCATGACTAGTCTCTCAAAGCACTTCATGACGACTGATGTAAATACCACGAGGCGGTAGTCACTCAGGCAGGTCACAGATGATTTCTTTGGAACTGGAATGGTTCTGGTGGCTTTAAAACATTTTAGATCAACTGCCTGACTCAGGGTGTTGTCTAACACATCTGTGAGGATGTCAACCAACTGGTCTGCACATTCCTTGAGCACCCATCCAGGTATGTTGTCGGGGCCAGAAGCTTTACATGGGTTTATTCTGATTAGAGCTTGTCTCACATCAGGGTTGGGATGGCTGGGTGGTATTGAAGGCACTGGAGAAATCAAAAATCCTCACGGTGCTACCAGCTTTGTGCAAAGGGGAATGAGCCTTGTGGAACAGATAGATAATTGCATCTTCCACCCAATCTTTGTCTGACAGGCAAACGACACTGCATCCAGGTGGCTTTTCAGAAGAAGACTCATATAGTTCAGGAACAGCCTCTCGAAGGACTTCTTGATGTGGGAAGTAAGGGCCACTGGTCTGTAGCCATTAGGTGGAGAGGTGTCTGCTTTTTTTTGGAACTGGGGCAATACAGGGTTTTTCCACAGCAGTGGCAGACTGAATAGGTGATAAAAGATACCACATAGTTAGCCATCACAGACCTTAACTATATGAGGGTGCAGACTGGGACAGGAAAAATAAATCACCAAATAAAACAAAAGGCCAGCCACACTGTATGCTTATTTTCCCCTCACATTTCCTAGCTAGCTTATCAGGCCAGATTACTTGCCTGCTTGTCCACAGTATTGACTGCTGCTGTTTATTGTCTGGTAACCTACTGATTTTATGACACATTAAGGGCAGTGAGCTGTATAAACTAGCAAACTAATCTATCATCTGCCACCTTCAGTTTTGCAAATGTGCCCCTTATTTCCGTCAGTTTCTGTGCCACAGGCTGACTAACAAATGCCAGTCCTGGCTCCGTAATCAGATAACAGATAGCTTTCATTACAGCCCTATTAGATGAGCTTAATTTACATCGACTGGCTCTGAGTAAAGTGCGGAGGAGCTAGTGCCCTGCTTAACTCTATGACCGACCCCGCACAGTGCTCCATGTTTTTTGACGTTCTTCCTTGCATTTGTATAATGCCTGCAGGCTAGAAAGTGAAGCTTCTTATTGTAATTAAAATGACTTATTTCCAAGATGGGGAGTGGCTCTTTACTGTGTGGAACCTCTATTGTTATGAAGTATACACAGCAGGGTCTCTGGAAGATGTCGGCATCCAAATTAGAATAAATTAATGAAGTTCTCATTTACCTGTATGAGCCTGATGTTGGTTCAGGGCATAGTTGGTTTGCTGTTCTTTGTCTCCTAATTTTAAGATCTTAGATCAGTAGTGGAGGACAGCTGTTTAAACTCCAACACTGTGTCACTTTGGGGGTCAAAGTTTTTCAAACATTTTGCAGACTTTTATATCGTTATTCATTTCACCTCAGGAATAAGAAGAGTGGGATTGAAATGGAGAATGAGGCACGAGTGCTGAGGTTGACCCAGTTCCTGTTATGATGGTGTCAGCAGTGGGAATGTAATAGTGTTCGTCATGTGAGTCTAGTATGGTGTACTCCATGAGCAAATAGAACAGTTCTTCCACTTGGGTTAACAAGATCTTCTTATATTGCTTGTGTGTGTATTCCAAGTAGAGCTGAGATGGGCAAACCTTTCTCCCCGAAGGCCACAGGGACATCTGTAAGGTCTCTAGCAGGCTGGATGTGACAAAAATCTGCATTTACTAAATAATGAATGTTATTTACACACAAAAATACATTTATCAGTCATATACCTTGTGAGTTGACCAAACACAGGTTCAAACAAAGCCAGAATAAATCACAAATATTTTGGACACCAGCCGGGTAATCCCTTTTAATTCTCTCAAATCTCTCAATAAACTTAAACAGGTGCCGTCTGGTAACACTTAACATAAGGCAGCAGGGTATGAAACAGAAAATAGCTTCAGTGTTAATTCCAGCCGATGAAACAAAGGAATGGTTTCCTAGAGCTTTCCCTCGTTGGAACTGGTCTCGTCAAAAGACAAATTAGTGGAGGCACCCGGTCTTTTTATAATGAGAGGACCGGAAGAGGCGGGGCTCATTTCTGGGAGCTGTGGGGATTAACGGAAACAGAATTAGCGACAGCGCCCCCTCTCGCCCTGGTGGATTACCATTTGCCTCGAATGAGCCAGCAAAGAGATCCTCAGACCCACATGCGTGACAACCTATATAACTTTGGTGCACCATGACAGCAGCAAATACAATTACCTTTTGTTTTGCTGTAATTCACTTTCTGGTAAATTGCTTCCAAACTTACTGTGCTTAGTTTGAAAATGACTCTTCAAACTGAACTCCTTCAAAACAGTAAAACTGTAATGGCATATTAGGTATACTGCTTTTCTTTCAACATTTGTAAAAAAAAAACTACTTGTATGTCCATTCCTTGTTTAAAACACAGCATTCATCATCATTTTTTTTTCACAGTAACATTCATTGTTAGGGATAACAAAATTTGAAATATAATACATAGCTCCAATGATGACGGCCGAATTCATCCAAGCGATCCAAACACACGTGCGAGAATGTGTGTGCTCACGTTGCGGCTGGTCTTCTGACTACATACGATCGAAACGTCAGTCTACGCGAACGGTCACAAAGTCCAATTCTGTACACATGCTCATTTGTTCACATATTCCAACACATGCACTGATTATGCATTTAATTTGTCATTTTTAGTTTTAAACTTCTACGTGGGCTGCTCAAATCGATGTCGCTGTCATTTTTGTTAACAAACTCACAAGAGTTTTATAATTGTGTGCAGGCCGCTTTAATTCACATTGCAGACAACATGTGGCCAGGGGGCCGTAATTTGCCCACCCTTGAACTAGAGATCATGTGTTTGCATAGTGGTGTTCAAGCAAGAGCTGCAATGAGCACTGATGTGAATTTTGTCTGTTCTGTATCCAGTTACAGTATATGGGGTGGAATCTATCCTTAACAGTAATAGGTGTGAGGCAGGTACCAGTCTTGGATGGAGTTCCAGTTAATGTTTAACCAATATGTACAGACCATTCATGTCTGTGGTTGCTTCTCAGCCAAGGCAGTGGGTGCATTCACAATTTTGCCTTAACACTGCCATGAATAAAGAATGGGACCAAAATATCCTCCTAGAGCAACTTCTCCCAAACATCCAAGAACAGTTTGGTGATGAACAATGCCTTTTCCAGCATGATGGAGCACCGTGCCATAAGGCTTTGGGAACAAAATATTGAAATTATGAGTCCATGGCCAGGAAACTCCCCAGATCTTAATCCCATTGAGAACTTGTGGTCAATCTTCAAAAGGCAGGTGGACAATTCAAAAACCCATAAATTCTGACAAACGCGAAGCATTGATTATGCAAGAATGGGCAGCTATCAGTCAGGATTTGGCCCAGACGTTGACTGACAATATGCCAGGGTGAATTACAGAGGTCTTGAAAAAGAAGGGCCAACACTGTAAATATTGACTCCATGCATAAATTTCATGTAATTGTCAATAAAAGCCTTTGAAACATATGAAATGCTTGTAATTATACTTCAGTATACCACAGAAACATCTGACAAAACATCTAAAAACACTGAAGCAGCAAACTTTGTGATATCCAATACTTGTGTCATTCTCAAAACTTTTGGCCACTACTGTCGTGGCAGACGACTGGGGACCTTGCCCCACTGGGACGCCTGGAGAAGGAAAGGACCGGGAGAGGGGCAATATCTCCCCCAGGAAGCAACAGGGCATTCCCCCCTTGGATTGCACCGGGGCCACGGACTTGGAGCTTGGAGGCTCAATCCTGTTGGGGACTGTGACCACTGCCAGGGAACGCCTGGACGATCCTGGAGCCCTGGACTGCAGAACTTCTGCCACACCAGGAAAATCATCAAGGTGCACCTGGAGCACATCCGGGTGCAACCTAAAGGGGGCCGCTTCACTCCATTCGGGGAGCCGGAGTCGAGAGGCAGAGGACAGAGCCTGCAGGAATGGAGTGGAGGTAGCAGAGAGGAATACAGAATAGAAGAGAGAAACATAAAAGGAAAGGACTGTGAGCATTATTGTGGTGCTTTGTGCACTGTGTGCGCTGTATAAAAGGCAAAAGAAAAATTAAAAGTGTGTGCATTTTAGACAAGCGTGTCTCAGTGTGTGTCGGTGTCAAGGCTGATTCTCCACACTGTATACACAACTGAACCCAACACACATTTTTTTCTGCAGAAGTCTTAGTTTTTGGAAGATCTGCACCCAGATCCTTGAAGCTCTAAGAAATAAGCAGTGGTAGCAAATGTATAACACCAACAAAATAAAAAAGTGCCCATGCAGAAAGCGGGAAGCTCTTTTGATTATACAGCAGTATATTCATTTATAGGTGTTGTGATTTCAGTCTGCTTGCTGGACATTGGTATTTTTTTTGTTTCTTTTAATTTTCATTGTTTTGGTGTTCACTTTTTGCATGTGTGATGTGACACGATTCCATGTTGTGAGTCTCTGATTTCTTTTTCCAGGTCTTTAATTCTTTTTTTTTTTTTTATATATATATTGACGCACTGATAGTCCTGGGTATACAGCCAAGGGGCATGGAGGTGTGCACTGCATGCAGCACTCTGCTGTTCGATTTGGGGGGATGGTGTTTAGCTACCGTCGTATATCTCTATGAAGCTAATTCATCCTCAAGTAGGAATGAATAATGCGACAGAGCTGTTTATCTGAACCGCCCAGGTACCTCAGTTGGCTCTATCATTGACTGCAGATGGAATTTAGCACTGCAAGTTGCTCACAAGCTGCTCTCGTTACTCCAGAAGCCCAAACGAGTGTGCCGTCTGATAGCTTTAAGTGCTGCTCATAACAATATTGATTCGGCAGCTGGGCTCTCCGCTTTGTGGATGTGGAAAGGCTATTTTTGTTTCCAAGTCTTATTACAGACTGGAGGGGAAATTGAAATCACTACACCTGTAAACCAATACAATAAAAAGAGCCGAGCGCTGCTATTTGGTGTGTTAAAAGCTGGAAACAAATTACCAGCCCCCTGGTAACTCATCTCCCGGCTGCATTTCAGAAAGCCAATCTCAAGTTAATTCTACCGAAGAACGTGACTGCTGTCATTCAGCCTTGTGGGGCAGGCAGAGGCGACGGAGCTGTGAATATTGGGCGTTAAAGCACGGGGGGAAGCTCTATAATGGGCTGTTCAAGTCCGCCAGCCTGTTTGGAAGTGCTAAGCTCTTCCTGCACCAGCTGCTTTCAATGTTTAGAGCACAACATTTAAATGGAAATTGGGATTATACTGCCTTCAATAGAAGACAAAAAAAAGTGCAAGAAATACTCCAATGTCCTAGGATGAGTCAAGTTGCCCAGGTGGCCAGGCTCCTTGGGAATCAATGAAGAATTCTGCCCTGGTGGCCAGTCAGATTTCTAAAATGTTGCGTACGTACAAAAAGACGCTTGAAATGGCGTACTCGGCTTTCCACACAAAAGTCATGATTTATAAAAGGAGACTCGATGGGATAATTTGTGTATCTTTACATCAACTCTTAACCATCCATACACAACTCTTTGGAGGAGACGAGAAATGATGACACCTTTGATCAAGTAGAGAAAAGCTGCCAAACCAGCCAAATAACAATTCTTGCGTTTAATAATTCATATTGACAAGCTGTAATTATAATGTGTGATGACATGGCAAACATATTACACCTCAAAAATGATGAATATGATGTTTAGACTGTATTTTAGTTCCTGTTTAACAGGGCCGATGCTGTGTATTTGCACTTTTTTCATTAGTTTATATCAGCCTCTTGTTGTCGCTTCTAAGGATTTGAAACAAAAGTGCAGTCAAAACACAGACATGATTCCCCCCTTGCTTACCGAAGCTCTACATCTCATGCCCTACAGCCTGTTCATAGCCGAATGACTTGATACAACATGGCTTGTTTGGTACTGCAAATGGTCATATATGAAGTAAACGAGCTTTTAGAGCCCCTATGATGATGACTGACTTATGAGCTGATTTAGACTTTCAAGAGTCATTCTCTTGGAACCAGGATTAGAATGGCAGGCTGTTCAAAACTGAGTGACACCTGTTCATATTCAGGTTTGATCAATGGCTGGCTTTCTACCAGAAGGAACTGGCCAACAGGTCAGGGATATCTCAGCCAAGCTTCAGTGCCATCATACCCACAGTACTGGAAGTCATAAATGACTGATGAGACGCTACATTCTGTTTCTATATGGTGTGGGTGTAAAGGCCAACATTAAAAGGAAATCTGAAGCGGCGTCTGGTTTTTCTAAAGTAATTGTGACAGTACCACTCATGTTGCAATGAGGGCACCTAGCAAGAATGATGCTGATTTTGCTTTCCGTAAGCAGTCACATTCCATTAAGACACAAATTATCTTTCATTTCAGATGAGACAGACAAATGTCATGGCTCGGTGGTCTGGGTCAACCGTGTAATAAGTTTATATGTTTAATATGTCACTGTGCTTTGTACAAAAATACATGTACAGCTAACACAAAGCCAGATTTAGCACACAGGAGTTCACCATATAAGAATTGCTAGGCAAGCATTAGAAGACAAGACAAGTTAAGGATAAACTGCGAAATGGGCAACGTACGCTATTTCTGTGTGTCAAACTCAGCATGAAATTGTGTCCTCTCCTTGCCTTGTTAGGAATTGTATTATTCACCTAAGTTGGGGCCTGCACATGGAGAAAGAGTATAAAGCCTTGGAACATTGCCCGGCACACCTTTGAAGCCGACGGACGGATGGGAGATAATGTCATTTGATCAGGAAAATCCTTCCAACGCAGCGACGAAAATGGCAGACTCTATACATTGCGCTCCCACTCCCGAACTGGGTTTTTGTCATGGCTTCCTCGTCTGTTATACAGCCTAAACCGTCATTAAAGAAAGCTACGTTATTTCTCCTATGTGATTTCTTCACTAAGGGAAGGGTATTGCCTTTTTATATTATATTTATATAGTTTTGGGTTATTTAACATGCTGTAATTGCAGAAGAACTTATTCTAACAAGGGAACTAGCGCCCCCTGCTGGTTACAAACCCCTGACTCATTTATTCTGAGGCAAAGGAGAATTATTCAGAAGTCTTGCTGAAGGTGCTGTATGTGATGACTGGCTGGTTGGTAAGGTAAATGCAAAACCCGCAGTTTATCATATAACCTGAATTAACTATTGTAATAGAAATCAGGTCATTACATGTGAGAGGTGATAGTGGATACCCGCTGAGACGCTGGCGCCTTATGCCTTTCCTCGACTCCAAAGTGGAGAGGCATTTCAATGCCATGTGGCGAGCACCATAGGACTCCTCAATTGCAATTGGTGGTGGCTGAATGCATCAAATATGAGATACTTCTATTAGCCAATGAAGGCCTGCAGCATCAAGACTGCATATGTGCGAGGTTCATTAACATAGTCCATATATGGTTGTTTCAGGATGGCAACCGGATGGGGTTTGAGTTGCGTTCACATACACACATTTGCAAGACAAATTGATTTATGAAAGGTAAATTGTGTGGAAATGTGTGTACACCAGGCAGGGCCAGCTGAAGGGTACATTGTGTCCCTAGGCAGTGTTGGTTGCAAGCTCCCAAACAGAGACATCCAAAATATCAGCACGGTCAGATCCATATCTGAAACTAAAGGAGGAGATTGGCGCCACCATAGTCATAAATGAAATGATGAGCACCCTCGTGATTGCATATGCAATTATTGCGTAGAGGGGTGGAGGGTTGTTCTTCCTCGAGATCAAATATGAAATTGACAATTGCTTTCCCCTTTAGCGATGGCCTTTCTGAAATCAGTGAACAACTTCCTCCTCATTGATCAGCACCCATAGCGATTGCAAATGAAATCAGTGTGCATCTCCACATCAAGGAGGGTAAGGTCATGGAGTGGTTTTGGCACCTCCAGGGCATGAGGCTTCTACAGTATGCTTGTACCTACTCGGCCTATAGGTAAAGCCTGCCCTGATGCCAGGTTTTATAAATGATATTTTTTTGATGTAAGCATTTTCCTGTTTTTTTGTCATTGCCTTATTTTTACGTTCTAATCTGTGCAACGTTTTTTAAATAAGGTGCCTAAGTTTATGCAGTCAGCTGAAATTGCTAACCAGATGAACAGGTTTTAAAGGATCTTCTAAATATGGTGACCAGATATCCAATTCCCTTTTGAATATGCTGAGAATCCTGACCAGGTGTTCAGGCTGCAGGGGATCTGCTAAGGATGGTAACAGGCTGCCCAGACCCCTGTGAATTAGCTGAGATTACAGACAAGGTGGCCATAGAGGTGGTGTGTTGTTAGATATGTTGACCAGGCTCCTTGGGGTTACCAACTTTCGATGATGTGCTAAGTATACTGAATAGCTGTCCAGCCTCCCAGAGGACCAGCAGCAGATCTTCTGAGTATACTGTCCAAGCTGCGGGGCTCTTGGAGGAGATATCCACCACTTGGTGAGGCTTGTTGAAATGTAATGTGTCACACACGTGCGAATATGGAGAGAGCTGTATGAACCAAGTGAGGGTAATTCCATTCCAGGCCAGGCCAGAATCTTTCTTCTGTTGCCTCTGCAGACAAAAAAACAGGAAAACCTGTCTGATTCAACTCTGAAGACGTCACTTCCAGTTCCAGCACCCAGAAACACGTCACTTCTGTTTCTGGTGCCCAGAAGCATGTTACTTCCGGTACACAGAAACATGTCACTTCCGGTTCCTGCGCCTAGAAGCACATCACTTCCAGTGGTAACCCCAGAAGCACATCACTTCCGGGTTCACTATGCCACTTCCTGTCTGGACATTTAAAACTGCCATCTTTTCCAACCATCCTCAGTTCAGTTATGGACTCCAATCCGTGCTCATCAGCGCTATTTTCAAACCCTTTTTGCATGCCAGGGAAATTATACAGGTGG